>NW_026968553.1:0-85531 GCF_028390025.1 Pseudophryne corroboree
TTTGTCTTGCTGAGGGTGAGGGGCGGTCAGCTCACTCTGCAGCCCGCCATGTGGGACAGTTTTATTTTATATGTGTGTCCCCTTGCTGCCCTGCCCAGCCACGGCCTGCCCAGCAGCTGCCACTGGGCACAAAGCCGCTGCTGCTCCCCAGCCTCTGGCTCCCTGCCCACTGCCGCTCCGCCTCCCTCCCACGGTTTGCTTCTGCCAACCGCTACCCTCCAGATCTCCAGAGCTGCAAACAGTGGGTGCTGCGGCTCTGTCTTTACACAGGGGAGAGAGGGGAGGCTGACCGTGGATAGCTCTCACTGCTGCTGCGTTCCACCAGTGAAGGGGGAGATCACAGGGAGAGGGGAGGCCCCATAACTAAGCTGCATTTTAATGCAGCAAGCAGCTCTCAGGCTATTAAGCCTGTGTTGATTATGGGGGTGTTTAGTACTTTGGGGGTAGTTCCGCAACAGGCTAAGGTTACAGACAATAATCACTAATGGATAATGGTCTGAGTCAGTAAGGTACATGAACGGGAAAAACAGAGGAGAAAGACTCTATGCTGGGGCACTCTTTCGTAAAAAATGACTAGACAGTAAAATATCACTGGTCCAGTGAACAAGCCTACCTATAGGTGAAACGGTCCGTTTGGATAGTGGGATTTGTGGGACTGCGCAGCCCACACCCACCAAAGGGAACACCGGTCTAGTAAGCGCCCACTTGGACCACATCTTGGAAATAATGTCCTTCATATATATGCTTATCTCCATAATCAATTGTTTTTTGTGTGGTATTCCAAATTATATGATGCTAGAGATATTTCAGCATTAATTGAGATTCTGCAGCATTTTTCAACACTTAGGAATACGTGCTAATCATATTTATGTATATCCAACCATCTTTTATACTCCGTTTTTCCTGTTGTTTCTCTAAACTTTGTTGGTTTACTGTAATGATTTACCACCAAAATATCTATTACTCTGTAACATCATGAGCAGTAAGATACTTGGTTGCCACTGACTTATATTTATAAGCTATGTATGATATAGGTGCTAATTTTAATTTTCAACTGTGAAATCAGCAGTATCTGGTTTGTCAAATATAATGACCGCCTATGGAAGAAGTAACTGGATGTTACGAAACGCATCTAGGACTCCCTGATTAAGTGATTGCTGAATAGTTCAGAACTCCGCCCGGCATTTCCAGAACACTTGGCACCTGTTACCAGCAAACCGTGGAAGCTACCTTCACTCAGTGCCGGAGAAAACAGTGGTTTCTGGAAGCCGGAGCGGCTGTGCGGCTGACCGCTCGAGCGGGGTTTAGCAACAGTGATAGCCCGCTCGTTGGAACTGTCGGGCTGCCCGTACGGAAACCTCCCATCAGTGTAATTCATCCTGCCACACGGATAGAAGCTGCCAACTTATTTGCACCACACTGGTACGATTCACAGGTAACAGTCGTTGATTACATCGTGCAATCCCGGGGACGCTCGGGCTGCACTTAAAGCTCCTCGAACTGGCAAACAGGTCCCGTATTATAAGCACAAGGGACAGAGTGAGCAAAGGTACCTGTGACTCCTTACATTTGTGGTGCATAGCTTTTGGACAAAAATACCAGTGTCCTCTGGACTCTATTATTGGGTGCAATTTAACACGGAGGATCCTATTACTGACTGAACTTGTGGCATATTTTTGTGAGGTGATAATAGGTGGGCAATAATCATCTGATATCTGCTGCTGTAGATTACAATTGGAATCTGTCTTGGAACTTTTAAATAGAGCTATGTGCAGTTTTATGAGCTTATTGAAGTGTCAGCTTATATAGATACTCAATTGAGTTTTTATTATGTTATATGTGTTTATTAACTGATATTAAATCTACTAATTGAAATTTTAAACTAGCGCTCCTTATCTTTGTGTTTATCTTACCAGAGATATATATATTTATCTTATCTTGACATCCAGTTGTCTTATAGGAGCTGCGATTGGGAGACATTTATTACATGTATTGATAAAAGGAAAAAAATCCCCCTTTTCGTGTCTATACAGGTTGATGTATTTGTTTTTGTGTGCCTGATAAACTATTCAGATACACTTAAGTAACGTTGAGTGTATATTGAAAAGTAAAACTATATTTGTTTTTGTTGAGAGGCTGCTGCTTCCCCTGCTGGATATGATAAACACCGGGTGGAATGCTGCATGTAAGGGTTAATAGTGTAACCTATCCCTGGTGCAGAAGTTGGAATTATCCGCTGAGCTATACTGGATAATGCCTGTACAAAGGTAGCCCATGGGGGTTCAACCTGCACCTGTGTCCTCCTTGGATTTTTCAAGACACTTTGGTGAAAGCTAAAACAATTTTTCTGAACCAGATCCTGAGAGGTTAACCCAGCTTTGACAAACATAATATGAGTATTGGTGCTGCTGTGAGTGCATTTTCCTCACCCCTGCTGCTCTTAGACATGATCAATAATTAGACACTTGTACAGTGTACTACACAATTTGTGACTGTAATCACTTAAAATTTTGTTAAAGCGACATAAAAACCGACCCTACCCTGCTTTGTAAAAACATTGAAGATCAGAATAGACATAAAAAACTGACAGAATTATAATAAATTCAGCAGTCACAGGTTATACATTAGTATAATAAGCAATATGAGCACATAATCAACTACAAATACATTTCAAGTATGTAGGAGAAACCTATTACTGAGATAGAGCATCGAGCGACTGGAACCGGAAGTGACGTTCGGCACGCACGCACAAGGGCGCACACGAGGACAGAGCGGCAAGGTGCTAGAGCCACGAACCAGGGGAGCAAAAAGCCGGCAGCAAGGTGGAAGCCAGCAGCCAACGGCCGGGGAGAGCCAGCGGCCAGGAGGAGGCAGCGGCCGGAGGGAGCCAGCAGCTGGTGGGGAAGGGAGCCTGCAGCGGCGGCGAACAACTTCTGTGCACAGATCAGTCGAGCAGATAAGTATTAACTTTCCCTATTAGCTTTTCCCACTGTGTTGTATAACTGATTGTCTTCCTTTGTCCATTACTGCATTTTATTGTTGAGTCCCTGTCTTTGTACTAAATGTACCTTTATCCTATCCATTTATTTATTTATATATCTTTTTGCTTATTAATTTTCCCTTAATCCTTTAATTATTGTTCATTATATATACCTTATATATTGATTTTGATTTTATGAAGGTAACAGGGAGTTAGCACTAATTAAAAAATGGGGGTGGCTGAGATTGGTAATCTCACTCAATGCATGTCATGCATGATGTATGAGCACCTGTCACAAGTCTGACTGCGGGTATATCTGTGCGAGATGTGAGCGTACGGCCGCCCTGGAAGCCCAGGTAACTGATCTAGAGCAGACGCGACTAAGGAGCATTCACAATCTCGAGCAAAGTTTAGATAGAATGGTGGAGGAGTTGCAGGGGGATCACTGGTAGATGAGGAAGATCAGGTAGCTGGGTCATGGTTAGAAGGAAGAAGAAGAGGGGGAGGGGAAGACAGGACATCTCCGATCTGCCAAACCCCAATACATTCACCTGATTGGATGAAGATTCTGAGGATGGAAGTGAGGAAATGACGGAACCGGAGGAGACAGTATCCTCTTGCAACAAGAGGAGCGGTCCCTCCAGTGCAGATGGGAAAAAGATAGTGAGGTACCTAGTCAGATTGTGGTGGTAAGGGATTCTATTATCAGGAAGACAGGGCAATCTACTACCGTGACTGTGATTGCCATAGTCTGTTGTCTTCCGGGTGCTCGGGTATGGCACATCGTGGACCAGGTAGATTGTTGGGAGGGGCTGGTAAAGACCCAGCGTTCTTGGTGCATGTTGGCACCAATGACAAAGTTAGTGGTAGGTGGGATGTCCTTAAGAACTATAGGGACTTAGGCAAGAAACTTAAGGCAAAGACATCTAGGGTAATATTCTCTGAAATATTACTAGTGCCATGCGCTAGCCCAGGGAGGCAGAGGGAGATTAGGGAGGTAAATGTGTGACTTAGAGACTGGTGTAAGAAGGAGGGATTTATGTTCCTGGAACACTGGGCGGACTTCTCAGTCAAACGCCATCTTTGTCATGATGGATTGCAACTGAATGAGGAGGGGGCTGGGGGGCAGGATGGTTAGAAGGTTGGAGCTTTTAAACTAGGAGCCTGGGGAGAGAGTTTAGCTAGAAGCTGTGGGTTAATCAGGAAGAGCAGTAAAGATGGGGGTAGTGAACAATTTGGGGGTGGAGAAGTAGGGAGCATAAGGTAGGATGGCAAGGGTATTTGCATGGGTATTGACACCGGAAATATTGACACAGGTATTGCCAAGATATTCCCAATTTATTACCTAATGATGAATATGGCTTAGTAATACGGTATATAGAAAATAATGTGCATAGCATCAGGGAGGGGGGATTAGAAAGTCTTAATAGGTCAGATAGAGATAGTAGTGAGGAAGGCTGTATTAAGCATGATGGCGTGGAAAGGGAGGGAGTAGAATAACAGTCAGTAGGGGTAAGTCTAGAAAGGCTCTTGTAAATATAGATAAGATACAACTAAAACAAACGGGCAATGGAGAGGCTAAGCTAAGATGTATGCTTGTGAACGCAAGAAGCCTATCGGGTAAAATGGGGGAATTGGAATGGCTTGTATCAAAGTCTCAGTATGATATTATAGGTATTATGGAAACATGGTGGGACAACTCTCACGACTGGGTTGCGAATTTGGAGGGATATTCTCTTTTCAGGAGGGACAGGGCTACCAAAAGGGGAAGAGGGGTATGTCTCTTTGTTAAACCATCTCTAAAACCAAACTTAATAGAGGGTATTTTCGGGGAGGCTGGAGATAACATGGAGTTTCTATGGGGTGAGATCACAAGTGGGGGCATAGAGGTGAAGAAACTAGTCATTGGCACGTGTTACAAGTAACCGGATATTAGTGTACACGACGAGGAACAACTCTTACACCAAATTGAAAAAGCTGCGGGAATGGGGGACATCCTAGTGTTAGGGGATTTTAACTATCCTGATATAAATTGGAGTAACGATTCATGTGTAATAACTAGAAGCAGCAGGTTCTTAAATACATTAAAGGATCAATACTTAACTCAATTAGTCGAGGATCCAACTAGAGGTAAAACTATTCTGGACCTAGTTATTACCAATAATGTGGACATTATATCAAACACTAAAGTTGGGGAGACCTTGGGAAACAGTGACCACTATATGATCACATTCGACATCAGTTTCAAGAAACGTAGCTATAAAGGAACAACTAAAACATTTAACCTTAGAAAAGCTAATTTCAATATGCTGAGACAGGCACTAAACGAGATTAATTGGGAAGTTTTGTTTCATGGTAAAGACACAACGGAAATGTGGGATGCTTTAAAAGGGTTGCTTGACAGCAATTTTCGCAAATTCATTCCCATGAGCATATTCACAAGTTCATTCCCATGAGCAGTAAACACAGGAGTACTAAAAACAAACCAATGTGGCTTAATAAGGGGGTCAAAGAAGCAATGGCTAAAAAGAGGCGTGCTTTCAAAACATTTAAATCTAATGGAGGGGAGGAGTCATTCCAGCATCACAAGGAATGCAATAAAAAAAATGTAAAAAAGTAATAATCGCAGCAAAAATTGTAAACGAAAAGCAAATCGCTATAACTTTAAACAATTCTAAAAAGTTTTATAAATACATAAACAGTAACAGGTTAAAGGAGGAGAATGTAGGCCCATTAAAAGATGAATTGGGAGCTTTGATAAACGATGATAAAAGCGGAAATACTGAACAATTTTTCCCCCCCAGTATTCACCAGGGAGGGTCAGTCAGAGAAAGTAGTGCATAAAGATAGTAAAGGTAATGACTCTTGGCTGGATACTTCTTGTCCTTGAGAGACTAAGCAAAATAAAGATTAATAAATCACCAGGCCCAGATGGTTTTCATCCGAGGGTTATTACGGAGCTTAGGTCATAGCTAGCAAAACCCCTATACTTGATTTTCCACAGTTCAATCGGATAAGGCAAGGTACCTAAGGATTGGCACATAGCGGATTTAGTGCCTTTATTTAAACTAAAAATTATCCTGGTAATTATAGACCAGTTAGTTTAACCTCTATAGTGGCCAAATTATTGGAAGGTATCTTGAGGGATAGCATAGAGAATTATCTGCAGGTTAATAAGATTATTAGCAAAAGTCAGCCTGGGTTTGTAAGGGACAGATCATGTCAAACTAACTTAATTAGCTTCAATGAGGAAGTGAGCGAGAATCTTGATCAGGGAAAAGCAGTGGATGTGGTATAATTAGATTTTGCAAAAGCCTTTGATACAGTGCCTCACAGGAGACTGATCATCAAATTAAGGGAACTTGGTCTAGGATATACTATTTGTACAGTTGGCTGGATAACAGAGTACAACAAGTAATGGTCAACGGGATGTTCTCCAGCTGGGCACCAGTAGTCAGCAAAATACCACAGGGGTCCGTACTTGGGGGGTAATTCCAAGTTAATCGCAGCAGGACATTTTTTAGCAGTTGGGCAAAACCATGTGCACTGCAGGGGAGGCAGATATAACATGTGCAGAGAGAGTTAAATTTGGGTGTGGTGGGTTCAATCTGCCATCTAATTTGCAGTGTCAAAATAAAGCAGCCAGTATTTACCCTGCACAGAAACAAAATAACCCACCCAAATCTAACTCTCTCTGCACATGTTATATCTGCCTCCTCTGCAGTGCACACGGTTTTGCCCAACTGCTAAAAAATTTCCTGCTGCAATCAACTTGGAATTACCCCCTTGGCCCGCTACTGTTCAATATATTTATCAACGATCTAGGAATAGGCCTGGAAAGCACACTGTCAATCTTTGTGGATGATACTAAGCTGTATAAGGTAATTAATTCAGATAGTGATGTGGAGTCTCTACAAAATTACTTATTTAAACTTGAAGCCTGGGCGTCTAAATGGGGAATGAGGTTCAATGTAGAAAAATGCTAAATTATGCATTTCGGGACAAAAAAAACATAAGCATCGTACACTCTAAATGGGGAAATTATAGGGGTAACTGTGGTGGAAAAAGATTTGGGGGTGCTCATGGATAAAAGGCTTAACAGTACACAATGTCAAAATGCTGCAAAAAAAGGCAAGTAAAGTGCTCGCATGCATAAAACGCCCCGTTTGAGACAAGGGACGAGGATGTAATCCTGCCACTGTACAAATCATTGGTACATCTGCACCTGGAATATTGTGTACAATTTTGGGCACCATATTATAAAAAAGATATAGGAGAACTAGAATGGGTTCAAAGGCGGGCTACTAAATTGATTAAAGGGTTAGAGTCTCTGGAGTACGCGGAAAGGCTTGCTAAGTTACATATGTATACACTAGAAAAGCGGCGACTAAGAGGTGACATTAATATCTTCAGATATGTAAAGAGTCAGCACAAGGAGCTAGCAGCGGATTTGTGTAGTAAAAGAACTGCATAGGACACGTGGGCACTCGCTGAGGCTAGAGGAGAGAAAATTCCATATACAACGTAGGAAAGGGTTCTTCACGGTAAGGACAATAAAAATGTGGTACTTCCTGCCGGAGAAGATAGTAATGACAGACTCTGTAAATGCATTTAAAAACCGATTAGACAAATTTCTAACTGGAAAGGGAATCCAGGGTTATAGCATTTAACACAGTGACATTAAACTGGGAGTGGGAAGAGTCATTGTTGTCAGTCGGTACTAAGCCATTACATCAGCAGGTACATTATAATATGATCAGCTGATCACAGAATACAAGTTGAACCCGATGAACTCTTTTCAACCTCACTAATTATGTAACTATGTAACTATTACCTTATATAGGAGTTTAACCGTATTCAGACGCATAGCAAAAGAAACAACAGTAATAATTATTAGACTCATATGCATCCGGCACTTATCCAACTATTCGTACTCAAAAGGTATATAGAGACTTAGTGCTGTATTACCCGGGTCAGTAGAGTGGGATACAACGAGACTCACCTCACTTCCAGGACCGATCAATACGTTAGCGAATGCTGAGTGAATCCAGATGCTAATTGTGTACACACTCACCCCGTGAACCTATAGTGAACACAGACGCCCAAGTGAACACTGACGCACCAGTCACACAGCCGCCTATGCTACGACTGGGTTCTTTTAGATACACAGCGTCTCAGACTGAAGCCAGAAAACGGTTCATAGGAGGGGTGAGTAGGGGACCGTCTGACTACCCACGGCTGACATCAGTCCCAGGGATCGTGGCCTTATACTACCTCTGGAGCCTATGATCCCGAAGGCCTAGCACTGGTGCAACCTAGGTGGCATCCGCATCAGTGACTGTTTGGTAGTCTCCTCCAAAACAGTGCGGCTGTGTCCGTGTTCCCCCTCTAAGCAGAACCGATGCCTTTCCTTCTCCCCATGCTCCAGTCACAGCCTGGTAACTTCTGCTGGACTTGCTAGTATATCCGACACAGACTCCCGCCAAAACAGCACTGTACTAATGGGTAAGCATTGTCACGGTCCGGCGGGGAATTGTTGGAGCAACTCTTTCTAAGGTACGTGTAAGACGCTTTTTAGAAAGATCACTCAAGAAAAATAGACTATAAAAATAAAATAAGAAAGCTTATGGCTGCTAAAAACCAGCAGCCCTCTTGACCATGGTCTTATTGACGACATCATACTGTTATGGGAAGGTCCAGAAGATGACTTATTGACTTTGTGCAATGATCTCAACATGTTATGCACACCAGTGCCAGCAGGAATGTACTGGTGTCTGAACGGAGAGGGATGCAAAACAAATGAACTCACAGACAGACTGGGGAATATGACATTACATGCACAGAAGGTGATAGGGTAACAAAATAAACACAAAGTGAACAGAGAAGCCCAAAGGCTAAGAAACTGGGTGTCTCCCTAGTATTAGGAATGCTCAGATGGAAAGAAGCGAGATGTTGTGATTTAATACGTAGAGAACCCGAAATGCTGTTGCTAAGGGCAACAGCAAAACCCTAAAGGGTTACCAACGGGTGTGGCAGTAAACTCCTTGGTCAGAGATGGAATAATAGACACAAGGAGAGTCTCCACAATCCTAGTCCTCACTTGCAGTGCACCGGTTCAGCTTACTGCCACTAAGCTGACACCTGAACACCTTGCACAGTGAGACAGGATTTATGCAGGCAAGTCTGAGAATACAGCCGCAAACTTGCTAGGTTCACTGAGTAGCAAAAGAACCCCAGCAAGTTAAACGACTGACTCCAGTCTTACTGCTAGGTCTGGATTGGCAGAGTGTAGTACCAAATCCCCAGGCCTATTTGCAGTAAGCAACAACAAATACAAAGCTACACAGTACTGGCTAACTTTCAGGAACTGACTAACCAACAAAGATTCAGCAGCATCTGCCTAACCTGAGGGGAGGGTTTATATAGCAGGTGCTGTCCACGCCCCACTCAGACCTCACAGACTGTGAGCACAAAAACCAGCACCGGATCCCCTGCCGTGCACAGAGCCTGTAACCACTGCACAGCAAAAGACCCGAACCGGAGTATCGGCTACGCTCAGGTTACTCCGCTAGCACTTGCCTCCCGGTTGCCATGACGACGTGGCAGCAAAGGGCAGGAGACCCTAACACAACATGACCGATGCAGGCATCAATTTAACTTTTGACATCAATAAGACGAGTGTAAACTTTTTAGACATCACTATCTACAAAGAGAATAACCAATTAAACACCAAAGGATATGTGAAACCAACAGATTCCCAACAGTATATAAGTAAGGAGAGTCAACACCATCCAAACTGGATCAAAAGCATACCCAAAAGCCAACTTATACGCATAAAAAGAAACTGCAACACTCCAGAGGAATACATCAAACAAAGTGAAGCTATGATGGATCATTTTGGATCGCAGGGTTATACAGAAGAACATCTAATAAAAGCAAAGGAAGAAGTGAAGGCGATGAATAGAAAAGATTTATTACAAAAAGGAAACCAAATCTTAAAGAAAAAGATAAACACAATTTGGCCTTCATTACTACTTTTGGAACCGATTACAAAAAAGTAGAATCAATCATTAAAAAACATTGGTGTATCCTTAGAAAGGATCCAATACTAAGGGAAATGATTCCAGACACCCCGAAATGTATTTATCGAAGATCCAATAATCTGAAATCCAATCTAGTAAGGAGTTAATTACCTCAACATCTAGTAAACCTGATAAGATCAGAAGGTTTCTATAGATGCGGGAGTTGCACTATGTGCAAGTTAGTCCCGAGTAACAATCAAAAATTCTCAAGTTTCCATATAGGAAACAAAGAATACAAGATTTGAAACTTCATAACGTGTCATACCAGCAATGTCATTTACTTAATTGAATGTGAATGCGGATTGCTCTACATAGGGCGTACGTCAAGAGCACTGAAGACACGCATGGGAGAACATGTTAGAAATATCGGTAAAGGATTAGAAACCCACAATCTATCCAATCACTTTAAAATAAAGCATAAATGTAAGGTAAATGCAATAAAACGCTTTTTAGGGATCCAACATGTGAAAATAAATTGGAAGGATAGGGATTCAGAGAGCATGTTGGCGGGGTTGAAATGAAGTGGATCCACAATTTAAGAACCATCGTTCCTGATGGACTAAATAAAGAATTTGAGATAAAATGGTTTCTTTAATTAATTTTTTTTATATTATATACTTTCTAAAAAACGAACACCAAACCCCCTAGTGTTAAGTAAATTTTTATTCGACTGCCTATAAAACATACATAAAAAACATACACAAAAAATGAAGCTATTTATTATTAATGTTATGTACCGTATATTTTAGGGTTGAGAAATGAGATTATACCGAGAGCCTGTATATAACCCTAGTTTTATATATTTGGTATTTGGGCACTAGATATTATTAATTATTACTATTGAAGAGAGCAATAAAGTGATATCACTTAGTTATTTTAAATGACAATTTGTGCAACCAGGAAGTGATACTATATCGGTAGAAAGCATATCACTTCTGGTCCGATGTGTCCGGTATTTTATCTTTTGATTATTAATATTTTTTGTAAAGTCCAGTATAGTATTTATCCTGTTGTATTTGTGGCCAGTTATTGTGTGTGAAAACGGGGGCTACGAGTAGTGTGTACCGCTGCTATAGGAAGCGGTAACACACCATCAATCAGTTAGGTGAACCGCAAGCATCCCCCGGTGGAAGTGCGTCACCGTAAAGGTCCGTGGAACGCATAAGACTTCTGGACGGGCCGCAGTGGAACGCACAGCGTTCCGATTTATGAACAAAAACCTTTCAATGTGTGTATCTGCTTTCTCTATGACATGGATTAAAATAAGGAGAGTATGAATTATAAATAGATATTTTCATCATGATATTTTTATATTTTTATGATTTGAAACAAATCCACTATAAATCAAGATTGACCTACAGGAAGGAGTTAAGGTCAATAAGAACATTTTATATGAATATGAATTATAAGACATAATACTTGTTAGTGAATAGGAAATAGATATATGAATTTGTTTGTTTTTATGTGAATACTTTTAATTTGGGAAATAGGAAATTGATGTTTCACTTCCGGGTTAATTTTAGTATAAAAAAGGCATGCATGCAGGTAGGGATCATTCTGCCCTGAGGAAGAGTTTACCATAACTCGAAACGCATTGGCGGCTAATTGATCCATCTACCTGCATCCACATCTGGAAAGGAACTTACCTGGTCCGGCTGCCGGTGTTTAGCCTGGAAGGAGTAATTCCGGAGACTCCAATTTTTTGCTCTTTCAATTGCTCCATGCTGGGAGCTTGGCACGGTACGGTTCCAATCATATTTATATAAAGTGAAGGACCACACTTTTAATTGGATGAAAGAAAAAGTTTTTATATATTTTTTTGTCATATGAAATAAATGTGACTTTTTTTATACAAAATACTACACTATATGTTATTTTTCTCTCTATTTGCATGGATATATACTTATAAGGAATTTCACGGTCTGAAGAATTTTGGAGGAAAGCAAGATTAAAGTCACAAAGAGAAACGATCTGGGACATTTGAATAGACTTTATTACTACTCCTCCATATCATAATTGATATGTGTTATTTCAATCCTTTCTCTGCAACTTAACATAAGGTGGTAGCGCCAAAGATATCTTCAAATATTTGTCTTTTTACTGTTTTGTTTATAGTGATTGGGAATCACTAGAATATATCTAGGCTTCTTCTTTCCTCCAAGCGCTATTTTCTAATCCATATATTTATTTGTATCATGGACTGGCTCCTGCCACACCAAACAAAAAACTGATTTGCCTGAGCCAGGAGGTGGGCATATATGGATGGGCCCACTGCATGCTGGGAGGCCAAAAGCTTTGACCGTTTGGTGCCCACCATCGATAGTAGCTGTGAAGATACTGTGTTCCAAATCACTCAGGCACAGTGGTAGATGAAACACCAACAGTGGTTTATTGAACTGAATGGGTTATAAACAGCTCAGCACACCTCTGTCATCCAATTCCACATGACAATTCCCACCACAAACTCCTGACAGAACATCACTTCTTAGTCAAGGAGCATAGAATCTCTTTCAGCTCTCTGGTTAGCTCTACTTATACCCCCAGAAGCTTCATATTACATGGGGTGTGTGTGACTTCTTTGACTAAGGATCTTACAGCATTGGAATACAATACATATTCTAATCAAGGTGATTACATCAGCGAGAGAGCAACCATGTCTGGTCAGATCACTGTTGGACAATAGGGAGTAAACAAAAATGGACAATGGTACCTTATATGACTCACCCTTTGAGTGTCCACTGTGGTGGTAGTAAACAATAGAAAACTAGGTCTAACTTGAATACATTATCTAAAGGGTAACCAATAACGTAACACAATTGCATGTATTATTAAGGTTGATTTAAACACAATATTAGGTGAGCAGTAATGGACATGTTACGGAGAATGAGCAAACAGATGAATTGAATGTATAGGGATATGAGGATAAAAAATACATATTTGACATGAGAAATGAGGCATAGCTATATTGTCACAGACCTCTCATTTCCTCACAGTAGCCATGGGCCAGATGTTTATTTTCCATCATTTACAGACTTCTGCCGCTGCACCAAGATAATAGGCTGTCAGCCAGTAGCCCTGCACCGCTCTGACTCTTACAAATAGTGTGCTCTTTCAGCTGGGAATGGGATACCCCATCCACCTCACTGATGTGACAGGCTCAGCTGTCAGTGATGCAGCCCCACTGCGCCCACTCTCTCCGTACTCATACATACATGCCTTTCTGGGAGTGTCTCGTCCTGGTTGTCAGTGATGCAGCCCCACTGCGCCCACTCTCTCCGTACTCATACATACATGCCTTTCTGGGAGTGTCTCATCCTGGTTATCAGTGAGACAGTATCTCTGGCACAGCTGTGTAATCATGATGTGTGTGTGCGCTGTCAAAGTCAGAAAAATATCTCTATACACACTGCCATATTTGCACCTCATTCTGGTCCGCGCTGCGCATGCGTGCGCTCTCCCGTGCGTGCGCATACTCACAGTCGCGGGCACCCGCAGGCGCACGGTATGCGTATTTACGGTAGAGTATATGTGATCGTAGCGTGCGACTCAATCGTTACATATTTTCAGTAATAATGTATTTTGTAGATCATGGTCCCTTTGATAGATTCTGAAAGTTTAGTTAATATAGCATGTTCCTGAACAGAGAGATCCCTCTTTGTATTGTACGAAGGGTCTAACAGGGGTCATACAGTGGTGTTTGGTACCCATCGGAAGAGTATTTAAATAGCAATATTCCGGTGTTGGTTTGGAGCGGATTAATCGCTCATGCGAATAGTTATGGACATAAGAAGTTTATGTCCATTTACTATTATTTGTTCTTATTTAGTCATGCGGCGGGAAACTCAGTATCCCACCCACCTGAACAGTTGGAAGCAGTCACAGCCCACCTGTATGAATCAACCTATGACCTTTTGTTATAATGCGAAGCCGAATTCCTGTGTCCAATGAACAATGAGATTGTAGGGACCATTGAATTGTATTGTGTGTGGGGCATAAATAGGCAGGCCGACCATATCCAGCTCACTCTCTTCAACGGTTCTCATTGCTGATAATCGGGAGCTGGATATCGAGGCGCATGCGATCGTTTCCCCTTGTGCGTAAGTGTTTCTCCGCAACTATATTGATCTTCTTGTTATTGTGGGCCAATTTCTCTCTCTCCCTCTCCCTTCTCCTCTTTCTCTCTTATTTTCCTTTAAATAGTAATTGTATTATATTTCCTGTGTAGTTATCTGGTTAGGTAGTCTATGTTATATTGTAGTGTATGATTTGTATTTGTATTAATTCTTTTGCAAGTTTATCATTCAAAATATATACATATTAGGCGTTGGACCCTAAGCCCAGGTATCTGTGTATTTCTTATAGTGTCTAGTATTCTCAGAGCGTCGGTGACGCTCAAACAGCTTTTAAGGTAATAAGGTTATACTGTGTTGCATTTACACTCTAACATTACACTAAGGTTTTACTGCACAATACACTGTTTATGGTTTAGATACAAAGGTTTAATATAGTGAGCGTCAGCGCCGCTGGTGATCTCCTCGTGGTCCTGAGCGTCCGCTACGCTATAGCGAATCATTACGTTAGTCAACAGCCAATAACGTGCCTGCCTGTGATCTCTTGGCCGTGAGTGAACGTGACGCTTGAGCGTCTCGATCACGGCAAAGCGATTGTTACGCAACTAGCGTACCCTTACGGTACTTCATACGTAGATAGCGTACAGTGTTCTTAGACCTCATAAAGGGTATTATATACGATAAATATTTAGCTTTATCAATTGCGGGCTCGTCCTGTCCTTCACATATCTACACTAGGTAATTTCAGCAGACATTATCCAGCAGCAAAGGGCGGGAGATCATATTCCTCGTAGTGCTGTTTGGATAAGCGTCTGCTTCTCTTAGTAAAGGGTGCTGAAGGAATCCGGGAACCGGAGGTAAGAACAAAACAATAGTGTCTTTTTAAAACTGTTTATTTTTCTGTCTTGCGTACACACGCACGCACACATATATATCTGCATTTCCTTTTCATTGGTGTATTTTCGTATGTCACTCTCCTGTTTGCCAGTTCTATAGTTGATAAACGTGCTTAGAGAGATTTGTCACTATTTCATAGTTTAAGAGTAAAGATAACATAGTTAAAATATAGACAAACACACATTTTTGCCTGGGAGATAAGGCGAAGTCAGTGTGGTGTGCGGTAGATGATCAAGGATCATCTACATTGATAAACATATAAATTGTGTTACGGTGGATCTTTATTTTGCGTACACGTGTCTCTAACAAGGACTGAGATTTGTGCACGCAAACCAAAGGCCGACGCACGCAGCGTATATTACGCAACGGAGCGTACGGGTACGCCCACGTAACTCAAATCACAAGTTTTTTCTCTCCTCTCAACGCGATAAGTAGCGCCACGCGGTAAATAACGCCAGGCGATAGATCGCGCAAATCTTTTTTTTTACATTCCAAATTTAAATTAACAGATCCTTCTCCTAATTGGTAACACATCTGGTCTAAAGAAAAAATTTCTGCGCAGAAATAGAAATAGAAACAAAAGTGTATATGCGGTAAATGAGTGTTTGTTTTTACAATTTTAAAGGTTGAACCACAAGAAAAGTCGAGTACTCGTGAGGTACATGCGTGTAAGTGACGTACACGGTGGCTAGGGAGGCATCCCTGGTTAAATATACAATTTGAGCATTAGAGTGTAGCAGACCAGGAGGTCATACTGTAACAGACCAGGAGGTCATAACAGACCAGCAGGTTCAGGTACAGCAGACAAGGAAGTCCGCTATACAGTCCACAGGCACAACACCAAGAAAGGGTTGGTGCAACACCCATATAGGCCATATAAGCTCTGGCTGAAGGAATTCGCAGCCGAAATTTTCGATTCCGTTGGTCGCTCAGTACATAAGATTAGTTGCTTGTGTACTAAACGATTGTACCGCACGTAATTGTGTGCATTAGTAAACCTGACCGGTACTATTTGTGTACGAAGGTCATAAACGCTATTTGTACATTCTAACGTGATTTGTGTAATTTTTTTTTATTTTAAGGGAAGTTCGCTGCTCACTCAGGAACTATCCAGCAACCAATAGTTACTGGAAAGAGTAAGTGTTCTTCGGATCACCCTCACAGGTTCCAGTAATTAGAGGTTCAGGTCGCAGGGGCCCTAGGTCGAGTACGCCAGCACCATATCGGTGTGATCAGGTCGTATTGGTCGGCGTGGGCGAGTGAGTGGGGTACTCGGTAAACCGCCACCGTCAGCCTATTTTGGACATTTGGTTTGCGTAAGGGTTGGCTGGATAAAGCAACACTTTCGAACTATGGGGGCCACTTGTTCAGGTAGGGGGCGATCAACCTCGGTTCGGGTTGATTCAGTGAACCGACCAATTGGGTCGGCAAGGTATGTAATGTGTGAGAAATACGGAAGTCACACAGAAGCTTTATGTGATGAATGGGAGAGAATGACAGTACATGACGGGGAGAAATTCCCAAGAGTAGGTAGCTTCAGCTCAGAAGTGTTACAAAATTTAAGGAGGAGGATATGTCTCATTAAATCAACAAAGAGACGAATCAAACATTACGATTATTTGCAGTTGTGGCAACAGGAAGGTGACATACAGAGAGGATTGGCTCAAGCGGCGGGATCTGGCCCTATCAGGAAACTGATCGCCACGGCCCCACCGCCACCATATATATCAGGAGAAAAATTGGTTGCGGAGAATGACGCATTAAGGTGTAACAAACAACAAACTCTTAGCAACGGTGTAAATGTTAAAGATAATGTTAACCAATTAACCAATGCAAGTATTAACCCGTGCAAGTTGTACCCTGTTTTGAACTTTCCTCAGGAGTGTGATCAAGAGGACGAATCGGCAACAATTTCAGCGCTCTCTCTAGCAGCCACCATAGCAGAGACCACTGTAGGCACAGCTCAACCCCCGAGATTAGTAACGAAAGCCCCTAGCGGAGGGATAGGTGAGGTCGTATCAACAGGTAAGTACGGCACCATACACTATGCTGAAACTATTTCACCACAGCCTGTAGAATCTACACAGGATGAGGTTGTTAGAGTTAATCCCGTTAGAGTAATAGCAGTGCCAAATGGGAAAACAGACACATCAGGAGCCACTCCCATTAGAAACATTGCCATGTACACCCCATTTTCCCGAATGGAATTAAGGACCATAGTGTCTGAATTCCCTGACCCTAGAAAAGACTTAGTTGCCAGTCAAAAATACATCAGAGACTTAGGTAACACTGTAGAGCCCAACAATAAAGACTGGCAGATATTGCTGAGAGCATGTTTACCCTCCAATGTTGACGCAACTCAATTTTTAGCTGATTGCGGATTAGATCAGGATGTACCTCTTACAGATGTGTACAACAAAGATAATGTAAAAAGAATAAGCTTACAGTTAAAAGAGTATTTCCCAGCGGTAGTCAGATGGAACAAGATATTCTCCATTAAACAGAAGGAGTCAGAGACAGCTGCAGAGTATTTTCACAGAGCATTATCAGAAATGGCAAAATACACAGGCATAGAGGACATTAAAACAAACACAAACCATCGAGAAGTAGCAGTATCGGTACTGATGGATGGTTTAAAAGAGTCATTGAAGACTAGGGTACAGACCACACAACCATGTTGGCGAGGTCTGTCTGTGGCTACTTTGAGAGAGGCTGCTATTGATCACGATAGGAACATCACCAGACACAGGGAACAACAAGGTGATAAATTAATGGCCGTAAGTATACAGGCCCTGACCACAAGGCAGCCTTTGTTTATACCACCAAACCCTGTGGGTAAGTCAAATGTGGTTACTTGTTATTCTTGTCATAAACAGGGACACATGGCACGAGATTGTAGAATGAAGAATTCACGAAATTCATACCAACCCCCTAGACAACGACACGACACACGACATTGGGAGCAAGGTCCGCAGAAACGGAGTTATGAGCCACATACAGGGGAAACAAAAAGATACCCCCCGAACAGAGACTGGCACGCCTCTGGTAGTTCCCAATTAACTCCGTCACAAGTAGTTGCTGCCAGCGGGATTCAGGGAGGTCACCATACCCAATAGGGGTGTGGCCATACCTGTAATCTGCAGCCAGTAAAATTGATTGCAAGTCTTGGAAGTGAACCAGAAATTGCAATCAATGTAGCTGGTAAATCATTAAACTTTCTTGTAGATACGGGGGCGGCCAAATCAGTGATCAATTCGACAGTGGGCATGAGGACCACTGGTAGGACAATTCCAGCCGTGGGAGTAACAGGAGTAGTCCAGCATTACCCTGTTAGCAAACCAGCCGAGATTACAATAGGGCCTTTACATACCAAGCATTCCTTTTTGCTGGCTGCATCGGCACCGACTAATCTCCTGGGAAGAGATTTACTGTGTAAAATGGGGTGCGTCATTTATTGTACTCCTGAAGGTGTATTCTTGGACATACCTGAGAATCACGCTCAGGAAGTGCGAGACATGTTAGACTCCCCGTCAAAATTAGTGTCACATACCATTATGACAAATAGGACTCCCTCCCAAGTAGAAGAAATGACATCTCAGATACCAGAGTCACTTTGGACTAAAGATGGACAGGACACTGGATTAATGGCAAACGTAGCTCCGGTAGTTGTACAAGTAAAAGATGGTAGGATAGCTCCAAAAATCCCACAGTACCCTCTGAAGCCAGAAGTGGAGTTAGGAGTTTACCCAGTAATAGAGCGCTTGCTACAACAGGGCATTCTGGTAAGAACGTCCAGCACTGCTAATAGTCCCATCTTCCCTGTGAAAAAGAGTGGGGGGAGGGGTTACAGGCTAGTGCAGGATCTAAGGGGGATTAACAAAATAGTTGAGAGTCAGTTCCCCGTAGTGCCAAATCCAGCTGTCATCCTAATGCAAATCCCTCCCACTGCCAAATTTTTCACTGTTATTGACCTCTGCTCCGCTTTCTTTTCGGTACCTCTGCACCCTGACAGTCAATATTTGTTTGCATTTACATACAGAGGAGTCCAATACACATGGACTCGATTACCACAAGGATTCATAGATAGCCCAAGTATATTTTCTCAGGCTTTGCATGATTGTTTACAGTCTTTCCAACCAGTGAGTGGATCAGTATTAATACAGTACGTGGATGATCTACTACTGTGTTCTGATTCATTGGAAGCATCCCTGAAGGATACGAAACAGCTCCTGTTTCATCTTTCAGACACAGGACACAAGGTTTCCAAAGACAAGTTGCAATTATGCCAAACTAAGGTAAAATATTTGGGACACTGTTTAACACAAGGACTGAGACACCTGACCGCTGATAGAATTCAAGCAATTAGAGACATGACTCTGCCACAAATCCAGCAACAGATCAGAACATTTTTAGGAATGTGTGGGTATTGCCGTAATTGGATCCCAGGGTTTTCCATTTTAGCGTTACCTTTGCAGGAGATGGTCTCCTCAAACAAACCTGATCGGATTTCGCATACAGACGAGTCTGAGGCAGCATTTGAGAGACTTAAACAGTGCCTAACGCAGGCACCAGCATTAGGTATGCCGGACTACGGGAAACCCTTTGAACTATACGGAACAGAAAGTGCTGGTTGCGCGGCAGGCGTACTAACCCAAAAGCACGGTGATGCCAGCAGGCCAGTAGCATATTACAGCGCTCAGCTAGACACGGTAGCGCGATCCCTCCCCACATGCTTGCGAAGCGTTGCTGCGATAGCATTGCTAGTAACGAAAAGCGAAGACGTCGTGCTAGGTCACAACCTCACAATTCATACACCACATGCAGTGTCAGCCTTGTTAAATTCTGCCCAAACCAGGCACGTCTCATCAGCGCGGTTTACAAGATGGGAATTGGCACTAATGGCCCCCGTAAACATCACCATAAGGAGATGCAGTGCATTAAATCCTGCAACATATCTCCCAGGTGTGTCTGGACAGACCCAAAGGGTGGAGGATGAGAGTACTGGGGAAGGAGGATTTAATACAAAGGAAGACACTCATGATTGTATGGAATATTTGACCCAAAATTTTACCGCAAGGCCTGACATCAGTGACAACCCACTGGAAGATGTAGAACTTACGTTCTACACGGACGGTAGTTGTCATAGACAGTCAGACTCGGGAGACTTGTGTACTGGATACGCAGTCGTAGATGACCAAGGCACCATAGAAGCGGAACCGCTAGGCCCACCTCACTCAGCCCAGGTTGCTGAACTGGTCGCCCTAACCAGAGCATGTGAATTGGCTAAGGGCAAATCAGCCAATATCTACACCGACTCTAGATACGCATTCGGGGTAGTCCATGATTTCGGAGCCCTATGGCGCCTCAGAAATTTCATGACGGCAGCTGGTACACCGGTAGCGCATGCAGCTCACATAAAAAGGCTTCTAACAGCGATACAGGAACCCGACAGAGTGGCTGTTATCAAATGTAAAGCACATACATATAGCCAAGACCCAGTATCACTTGGTAACAGCCGAGCAGACGAAGCTGCTAAATTAGCAGCTGCTACCCCCAGACAGACACCACACAACTGATGGTATTTAATACCATCAACACACAGAAGTTGTGTGAGATGCAAAATTTGTGTTCCACACAGGAAAAGGCAGTCTGGAAGGCAAAGGGATATGGCCAGGAGTCCTCAGGACTCTGGACGGATGGACATGGTAAACCAGTGGCCCCCAGAGCATATCTTCCATGTTTGGCTGAAGCAGCTCACGGGCTGACTCATCTGGGCAGGGAAGGGATGTGCAAGTTGGTAAGAGCATATTGGTGTGCCCCAGGATTCTCCTCTCATGCGAGTAAAAGAGCCATGTCATGCCTTACCTGTTTGAGAAAGAATATTGGAAAGGCAATACCTACAGAACCATCCCATATCCCACCTGCCGGCGGCCCTTTCCAGGTAATACAGATTGACTTCATTCAATTACCCCCTTGTCGGAATTTGAAATATGTACTTGTTTGTATAGATGTTTTTTCAAATTGGGTCGAAGCATTTCCGGCGGCCACAAATACCGCTATGTTTACTGCTAAGAAAATTGTGCAGGAATTTGTATGTAGATATGGTATCCCTAGAATTATCGAAAGTGATAGGGGTACCCATTTTACAGGTGATGTCTTTCAAGGAATGTGTAAATTGATGGGAATTGATAGCAAGCTGCACACTCCATACCGTCCACAGGCGAGTGCGAAAGTGGAAAGAGTGAACAGCACTATTAAAAATAAACTGAGTAAAGTGATGGCAGAGACAGGATTGACATGGCCAGAAGCTTTACCCATTGTACTGTACAGCATCAGAACCACTCCCAGGTCCCCTCTTAATCTGTCTCCCTTTGAAATCTTGTTTGGTCGACAACCGCATGTCATGATTAACCCTCAGGATGATTTGAAGTGTAACAATGAAGTGACTGTAAAATACTTGATTAACATGAGTAAACAGTTGAGGAATCAAAATGATAATCTGAAGTTAGTGATTCCTGATTTACCAGATAGTAATTGTCATGACATTGAACCTGGGGATTATGTAATGATACGGAATTTTCTACGCTCAGGTTGCCTTATTGACAGATGGGAAGGACCATACCAGGTCTTATTGACTAGCACTACAGCATTGAAGGTTGCTGAGAGAGAGACTTGGGTTCATTCGTCCCACTGTAAAAAGGTTGCTGATCCAGAGAGGTCCCGTGATAAGGAACAGACGGTAGAGGTTGTATCACTGGAGTGTCTGTTCCAGGAAGATTGAGGCGGCACCTGAGCATTGAAAATCACAAGACCAAAAGCAGTTGTCGATCCCCTGTTCCCTTTTTATTGTTTTTCTCCAACTTCCCATCCCCTCTCCCTCAAATTATTTTTTTTTCCCCTTCTCATTCTTCTCCGTTTCCTCCTACAAGATGGACTTGCCCCAAGAGACTGTGATCCGGATTTTCCTGTTGACCATGATGTTGACCAGAGCAGTCTGTTCCGGCGAGAGTACCATGGAGGTCGAGAGAGGTTCTGGAATGGGTTCTGATGATAAAGATGGAGGCGTAGTTTTCCAAGAACAACTTAACCAACAAGTAAAGGCGAGTATCAGAAAACGATCCGATAGCATTGACCATAGAAGGAATTGTGAAGGATTGTTAGCTGAAGAAAACTGTATCTGTAGGCTCTGTAACAATGTCATTGAGGATGGGTGCATTAAGAAATGCCAATCCAGTTTTAATATCCATATGGACCGGCATCCATTGAGTGACTATCACTCCTTAGTGGGTAGTGTGTTAAATAAAACAGATTGTTGGGTATGCTCTCAAGTACCTCAAGGTCATAGCAAATCAGGGCTAGTACCATTTCCTTTAACGTTAGGGGAGGTACTTGAGTTAAGTGGTGGGAGACCGGTGGACAGGAGGTTTAATATCTCCAGCCCTCCTAGTTTGAAACTCCACCAATACCATGTGGATAGGTCCCTATTATGTTTTAACATCTCCAATCCCCGAAAGCCGGGAAATTGGGAAGTGTCATGGAGTAACCAAACCATGACCTTTTCGCATAGAGCAGATAGAATGCCTACAGATACAGAACTTGTACGCCACATAGCCAGTAGAGGAAAATCTTTCCGGTATAGGTATACCTTAGGAAATAGGATTACTAGAGTTGGAGAGGTATCACCAGGATACTGTGCACATATCGTACAACCTGATACGTGTACTAAACAGATGGAAGAATTAGGGTTAGGAGATTTCACATGGAAGGTGTGTAATATGGTTATGTCCTACTCCGTCCCATATGTTCTCCCCGATGATGCATATTTCATATGCGGGAGAAAGGCGTACAAGTGGCTTGCCCCAAACTCTGAAGGATTGTGTTATATTGGAAAAGTACTGCCTGAAGTAATGACTGTATCACATGACAAAATGAAAGACATACACCGTGGTGCCCAAGCTCCTTATACTCACACCCATTACGAGCACGTTGTTAAGAGGCACCTGATAGAGAAGACAGAGCATCCGGCCTCTGATCTGATAAGTGAATCCACCGGGATTCAATTCTTAATCGCGTTAGATTTCACCCGCACCGCTAGAGGAGTGCTGAATTATAAATACATATCGGCGCTCGCCAATTTGTTAGATAATATCACTGAAATGTATGATGACACGTTTAGGTATACTGGAAGGAAACTTCAAGCTTATAAAACAGAACTGGTACAGCATAGAATGGTTCTTAATTACCTCACAGCAGTGACAGGCGGATATTGTGTCACACTGGCAACACAATACGGCGTGAAATGTTGCACATATATTACGAATAGCACCGAGGATCCGGTCGAGGTCATAGACCAAAAGATGGACGATATTCTCCAATTGAAGTGGGAATTTCGCAGGAGACACAATCTCACTCTTGCTGCTGTAGGTAATGAGCTGACTGGTTGGGTGTCATGGTTGAACCCGCGAAATTGGTTTTCTGGTTTAGGAGACTGGGCTCAAGGAGTCATAATGGATGTTGGGAAGTTTCTCCTATGTATCTTAGGTGTTATCATAACGATTGGTTTGATATTTAGATGCGGTCAGGCTTTAATGAAGTGCAAACATCGTACAAGGGTAATGAGTTTGAGGAGTGAGGAAACTGTAATTCCAATGGACTTGATTTACGACCCAAATGTAGAAACAATGATGTGATGAAAATGCGATTTCTACGGTCCGTTTCTTTCACCTGTTTTTCCGTTTCCTCCAAGGTAAAAAGACCCACTTGGACGAGGAATTTGATGAGCCGATATACAGACAACAGATGGATTAAAGAAGAAGTTTTGACAACCTGATACACAGATTTTTGATGAACTATGCCATGGATCCCCAGTTTCCCTAGAAATTTTAAAATTACGCTAGCCCAACACTTTTGTAAATCTATGGACATTGACAGCTTTTGCTCGCACCTTATGGGCATAAGCACAAAGAAGACTGCATTCAACAGACACCAAACAAGACCTCAATCGACGAATGTACATTTACCTGACATAGAATACCACCGCATTTACCGTAATTATGTATTTTCCTCATCTCTACAACCCTCAGGTAATGACACACATAGTCGATAGGGAATACAGGCACAGATATCAGCAATCACATATCTCCCCCATTCATGTATCATCAACTAAAATGTGCTCCCCCATTTTGTTACCACCAAAGCCGAAAAGAGCTCGGTAAAGTTTGACAGCCCATCCACAGACCCGTACCACAGGATAAGAAGGAATTCAAAATGTATACTTCGCAATACCTCGAAGCTTGATCTAAAACACGTACGGCACGATGATACATGACCCCCAAGCACGGATTCATACACACATACTTCTACTATCTCACTAGGTCATACCCTTTTCCTACCTTCTCCTCTCCTCCCCTACCCAACCATGTAAATGTATTAACCCCTGACATATATTTTTCTCTTTTGAAATGTTTTAGAAGGTGGCAGTTATTATTGACTGCCAAAGGGTGGACTGTCAAAGTCAGAAAAATATCTCTATACACACTGCCATATTTGCACCTCATTCTGGTCCGCGCTGCGCATGCGTGCGCTCTCCCGTGCGTGCGCATACCCACAGTCGCGGGCACCCGCAGGCGCACGGTATGCGTATTTACGGTAGAGTATATGTGATCGTAGCGTGCGACTCAATCGTTACATATTTTCAGTAATAATGTATTTTGTAGATCATGGTCCCTTAGATAGATTCTGAAAGTTTAGTTAATATAGCATGTTCCTGAACAGAGAGATCCCTCTTTGTATTGTACGAAGGGTCTAACAGGGGTCATACAGTGGTGTTTGGTACCCATCGGAAGAGTATTTAAATAGCAATATTCCGGTGTTGGTTTGGAGCGGATTAATCGCTCATGCGAATAGTTATGGACATAAGAAGTTTATGTCCATTTACTATTATTTGTTCTTATTTAGTCATGCGGCGGGAAACTCAGTATCCCACCCACCTGAACAGTTGGAAGCAGTCACAGCCCACCTGTATGAATCAACCTATGACCTTTTGTTATAATGCGAAGCCGAATTCCTGTGTCCAATGAACAATGAGATTGTAGGGACCATTGAATTGTATTGTGTGTGGGGCATAAATAGGCAGGCCGACCATATCCAGCTCACTCTCTTCAATGGTTCTCATTGCTGATAATCGGGAGCTGGATATCGAGGCGCATGCGATCGTTTCCCCTTGTGCGTAAGTGTTTCTCCGCAACTATATTGATCTTCTTGTTATTGTGGGCCAATTTCTCTCTCTCCCTCTCCCTTCTCCTCTTTCTCTCTTATTTTCCTTTAAATAGTAATTGTATTATATTTCCTGTGTAGTTATCTGGTTAGGTAGTCTATGTTATATTGTAGTGTATGATTTGTATTTGTATTAATTCTTTTGCAAGTTTATCATTCAAAATATATACATATTAGGCGTTGGACCCTAAGCCCAGGTATCTGTGTATTTCTTATAGTGTCTAGTATTCTCAGAGCGTCGGTGACGCTCAAACAGCTTTTAAGGTAATAAGGTTATACTGTGTTGCATTTACACTCTAACATTACACTAAGGTTTTACTGCACAATACACTGTTTATGGTTTAGATACAAAGGTTTAATATAGTGAGCGTCAGCGCCGCTGGTGATCTCCTCGTGGTCCCGAGCGTCCGCTACGCTATAGCGAATCATTACGTTAGTCAACAGCCAATAACGTGCCTGCCTGTGATGTCTTGGCCGTGAGTGAACGTGACGCTTGAGCGTCTCGATCACGGCAAAGCGATTGTTACGCAACTAGCGTACCCTTACGGTACTTCATACGTAGATAGCGTACAGTGTTCTTAGACCTCATAAAGGGTATTATATACGATAAATATTTAGCTTTATCAGCGCTGAGTAGTGAGTAATGCTAGCAGCAAGCCTCACAGCTTAACTGCAGTGAAGCAGTGTGGTAGGGGTGGGTGGACGAAGGGGGTTGCTACACCAATGAGTCAAGGAATGGAGTAGTTGGATGGGACTCACAGAGCAGGTGGTGTAAAGCTTAAAAAGTAGGAGTGGTTGGAAGGGGAAGGAACTGGTAGGTTCAGAAGGGATTAGTGAGGGTAAGGACTCTCAAGGAAAATTAGAGTGGGATCCCACAGGTATCAAACTGGGTAAAGAGCAGCTTTTAGGAAGGAAATTGGTGAGCCAGTCCCTGTGGTTGACCCTTCTCTGCCTCATGTGGGGTGGATCCTTGGACTCTCCAGATCCTGGGGATTCTTCTTGCCCTCTACCTGGTGGTTCTGTGGTCATCTCAGGCCATAAACCTCCCAGATGCCTGGCGTCCAGATAAACATGAAATGGTCATGGAGACGGTCCTGGGCTCTGTGAAGGAGGAGGTGGAACAAGCAAAGGAAAGTTGTGTTCCTTCTGAAGGGGCAATGGTGGACATTGTGAATGGTGAAGGGAATGTTTTTGTGGGTGAAGAGTGAGTTATGCCGTATATCCCAGAAGCATGGGTCCTCAGCCTATATGATGTGCCACCATTAATGTGGCTTCTGTCTTGTGCAACCAAGCTTGATTTATGGGCATTGTTATTTTTTTAAGCAGGATAAAGGCTGATTTTTTTATTTCTGCAGTAGACTAGAATAAGCCCAGACAGTCCCACTTCCATTATACGTATACAGATGTGGATAAATCCACCGGGAACCAGCGCTCAAACCCTATTTGTAGTGGTGAATGATACGGTTATAAAGTGAAACTAAAATCAATAATGAAAAAGCAGGTAATATACTTAAGGTTGTTTATTCTAAGATGCTGAGATACTTTCTTTCCCAAAAGGTATAAATTCGGTTTAAAAGACAATTAGTGATTGGAGCACGCTCCTGGTTTGAGCTTAAATTCTGAAGTGCAAGGTTCAATTGAAAGAACAAATGCTGTACTCTTTGTAAAGTCGAAAAAAAGAAAAATGCCACAAAAAAATAATAATGATAATATGTACTAAAGTCCAAACGGTTTACAAGTCTATACAGACTGCGGCGTCCCGCTAATCTGTGCTCTGAAGTGAAGGATTCTCTTGTGAAGTGATGAACAGTTCACAGCGGTAGTGTATGCTTTGGTTAGAGTGGAGAATAAGGACCCTGGACTGGCGCTATTCCTCCTGCAGCACGTCCCACAGTAGAGTGCCCGAATAAGGCCCTCTCTGCGGGGCCGCTGACCTGGGGTGTGCGCCTGTCATGGAGGCGAAGTGGACCCTGCCGGAGCTCTCCGAGCGGCTGGCCGCGCCTCTCCTCCTCCTACAGGGACTTACCTTCTCCCTTCCCCTCCGCCTTCCACTCTACGCTGTCTCGGGCTTCTTCCGTCGCCTGGCAACCGGTTGCTTCCGGAACTCCGGATCACGTGACCGGATGGTTTGCGGAAAGGATTAGCAGTACTGTCCTTCTTTGCAGTGAACATTCATCCTCAGTCCAATGTAGTATAGATGGGTAGCTCCAACGCATTTCGACCTGTTAGGGTCTTCCTCTGGGAGTCATTTGTGTGTTTAGGTTGCAGGAATTTAAGGTGTCCTGATAGGGTGGGATCAATTCCCATTGGTCCTCTGATCTGGCTTTGAATCATCATGCACAGTTCTCATGTGTAGGTTGTAAGGTAACCAATTCCAGGAGTACTACACCAACATATAGCATAATATCTGAGGCGAATACACATGAGTATAAGATAAGGGATAGGTTGACATGCCACAGCAAGGGCATTATATACATCCTCCAATGCCCATGTGTTAAACAATACATAGGAAGAACAATACGACCACTGAAAGTCAGAATTGGGGAACACGTACGCAACATTAGGAATGGCACAGAAGACCACCCATTATCCCAACATTTCAAAGAGTTTCACAACTCAAACCCTGCTCTACTTAAGTTCACTGGTGTAAAAGAGGTCAAAAAGAACTGGAGAGGAGGTGATTACATCTCCAGAATCAATAAGGAAGAACTGTGCATGATGATTAATTTAGGGACACTGGCCCCCAAAGGGCTCAACATGGACAACGAAATTAGGTCTGTCATATGCAAATGAAGACATATCCCATTTCAAGTCAATGCAACAGCAGCTACATTCACTATTCTATGATATCTTACACCAAAGTAGTGGCAGGCATTGGTTAATGCTGTAGAGGGTTAATCATTATTCTCATGCATTTGAACATAGCATCAAAATATCCCAAGGTTCATTATTTTGAGCATTAACACCATTCTGCAAGATTGATTCATATAACTGCTATATTGTAACTTTATATATATCCTTTTCACTACGGATATATTTTTCCATTATTTTCCTATTTTTAATACTGGGCACACTCTTAAGCACTGTGATGATGTCACATCCTCCCATAAACTTCGATTGACAAGCTGTGAGCCAATCACAAAGCCAGATCAGAGGACCAATGGGAATTGATCCCACCCTATCAGGACACCTTAAATTCCTGCAACCTAAACACACAAATGACTCCCAGAGGAAGACCCTAACAGGTCGAAATGCGTTGGAGCTACCCATCTATACTACATTGGACTGAGGATGAATGTTCACTGCAAAGAAGGACAGTACTGCTAATCCTTTCCGCAAACCATCTGGTCACGTGATCCGGAGTTCCGGATGCAACCGGTTGCCAGGCGACGGAAGAAGCCCGAGACAGCGTAGAGTGGAAGGCGGAGGGGAAGGGTGAAGGTAAGTCCCTGTAGGAGGAGGAGAGGCGCGGCCAGCCGCTCGGAGAGCTCCGGCAGGGTCCACTTCGCCTCCATGACAGGCGCACACCCCAGGTCAGCGGCCCCGCAGAGAGGGCCTGATTAGGGCGCTCTACTGTGGGACGTGCTGCAGGAGGAATAGCGCCAGTCCAGGGTCCTTATTCTCCACTCTAACCAAAGCATACACTACCGCTGTGAACTGTTCATCACTTCACAAGAGAATCCTTCACTTCAGAGCACAGATTAGCGGGACGCCGCAGTCTGTATAGACTTGTAAACCGTTTGGACTTTAGTACATATTATCATTATTATTTTTTTGTGGCATTTTTCTTTTTCTCGACTTACAAAGATTACAGCATTTGTTCTTTCAATTGAACCTTGCACTTCAGAATTTAAGCTCACACCAGGAGCGTGCTCCAATCATTGATTGACTTTTAAACCGAATTTATACCTTTTGGGAAAGAAAGTATCTCAGCATCTTAGAATAAACAACCTTAAGTATATTACCTGCTTTTTCATTATTGTTTCTAGTTTAACTTTATAACCGTATAATTCACCACTACAAATAGGGTATGAGCTCTGGTTCCCTGTGGATTTATCCACATCTGTATACTAACCATTTAAGGGGGGGTGGGACACCCCTCATTACCAGCAGCACACCCCGCCTCAGACTAACAGAGAACCCATTTCTGTACACTTCCATTATACCACCTGAATGTGACGGACAGTGACCACCGTGCCATCACTTACCTGTATGCTTACACGAAACAGAATGATGGAAAACTTACACGGTTTCTTTACATCTTCTGGGGTCCACTCCGAGATTAGACATTATGGTGTAATTACTCTGACGGGAATATAAAACAGATAAAAAAATAAAAGCTTTAATGTAATAATTAGATGCAAACAAAAGCTTTTATTATGAAATCATACAGGGGAGTATCCGCACCATATAGATGTAACATACAACAAACCACTGCAGATGGAACCTGGGTGACTCTAATGCACATGGTAATGTACAGGGTATATATGGATAGGATCTTGTATCAGAAAACACTCAACACTCCTTATCAAGATGAGTGTCAGCAACAAGTTAGGCAAACTAGAAGAAGTGAAAACACGTTCCAATGGTCGCCATATTGTCGTGCAGCAATACAGATTGTGGAAACTGGTATTAGACATTCACATTTACACAAAGCACAAGATACAAAATAAACAGCAGAAAAAAGACCTAAGCATTTGGGATGTATTATTTAGGAAGTAAATAGAGGTACATTAATGAAAAGCGTGAGTAACAGTCACCAGTCTGCTTGTGAAGGTCTCTAGAGTGGAGGCCTCTTGGACTGTGCAAGGCAGTGAGTTCCATGGTCAGGGCTGCAAAACTAAACATTCAACCCTTAAATGAATGACAGGAGATTCTTGGTACTGCTGGTAACAGTCCTTCATCTGTAGAAGCAAGCAAGCAGGGCAGTAAGGAGGCAGGAGCTGCTTCTAGTACCTTGGACCATGTAATGTTGGGCTGGGAAGGTCAGTTAGCCAATTATGAAACAGATTTGTCATCTTACAGGCAGCCGGTGAAGGGAGTAGAGAATGGGTGTTATGCGGCAGGAACGGGTTAGGTAACAGCTTGGCTGCTGCATTCTGTACTAGCTGCAAGCTCTGTAATTCTTTTGCTGGGTGACTCAGGTAGATGGCATTGCAGTAGTCTATGAACTTCTGAGGAAATCAAGTGCTTGATTCTGGCTATGGTCCACAGATGGAAGAATGAGGATTTGTATGTGGCAGATACCTGATGTCTGTGTCAGCCACATACCAGGACAACACAAAGATTCAGTGTTTTGCAATTCTGAACACCAAAGCATAAATCCAGATGGTTGGTAAAGCTGTAGTCTTGTCCTTTGTTGGGGAGCTTCTATTATGTTTCACAAAGACTGAATCACAGCCAACTGGCATCATCCACCCCTGGAGCTCAGCTAGACAACCATTTAGGATTGGTATTAGGTTCTCAGTACATGGAGCAAAAAGCAGGTAATCAGCATAGCAGTGGTAGACCAGGCCATGATGTCTGATTATATCACCCAGTGGTAGCATGTATATTTTATAAAGCATAGGAGATAGGATTGACCCTTGAGGAACATTGCATGACAGTGATAATTATACTACAGAAGATTTAAATAGTTCCGTACTTGGGTAATGTCTAATATGTTCAACAAGAGCGGATTTATTTCTCTCACGGCATGAAAATGGCTTCTCACCTGTGTGACTCCTCTGATGTGTAACAAGATGTGATTTCGATGAAAAACATTTCCCACACTCAGAACATGGAAATGGCTTCTCACCTGTGTGACTTCTCTGATGTGTAACAAGAGCTGATTTATATGCGAAACACTTCCCACACTAAGAACAGGAAAATGGCCTCTCACCTGTGTGAGCATGCTGATGAGTAACAAAATGTGATCTCTGTGCAAAACATTTCCCACACTCAGAGCAGGAAAATGGCTTCTCACCTGTGTGACTTCTCTGATGTGTAACAAGAGCTGATGTCTGTGAGAAACATTTCCCACACACAGAACAGGAATACGGCTTCTCACGTGTGTGACTTCTCTGATGTGTAACAAGATGTGATTTCGATGAAAAACATTTCCCACACTCAGAACATGGAAATGGCTTCTCACCTGTGTGACTTCTCTGATGTGTAACAAGAGCTGATTTATATGCGAAACATTTCCCACACTCAGAACAGGAAAATGGCCTCTCACCTGTGTGAGCATGCTGATGAGTAACAAAATGTGATCTCTGTGCAAAACATTTCCCACACTCAGAGCAGGAAAATGGCTTCTCACCTGTGTGACTTCTCTGATGTGTAACAAGAGCTGATGTCTGTGAGAAACATTTCCCACACTCAGAACAGGAATATGGCTTCTCACCTGTGTGACTTCTCTGATGTGTAACAAGAGCTGATTTATGTGAGAAACATTTCCCACACTCAGAACAGGAATATGGCTTCTCACCTGTGTGACTTCTCTGATGTGTAACAAGAGCGGATTTATGTGCGAAACATTTCCCACACTCAGAACAGGAAAATGGCCTCTCACCTGTGTGAGCATGCTGATGAGTAACAAAATGTGATCTCTGTGCAAAACATTTCCCACACTCAGAGCAGGAATATGGCTTCTCACCTGTGTGACTTCTCTGATGTGTAACAAGAGCTGATTTATGTGCGAAACATTTCCCACACTCAGAACAGGAATATGGCTTCTCACCTGTGTGAATTCTCTTATGTACAACAAGAGCTGATTTGTGTGTAAAACATTTCCCACACACAGAACATGGAAATGGCTTCTCACCTGTGTGACTTCTCTGATGTGTAACAAGATTTGATTTATATGTAAAACATTTCCCACACTCAGAACATATCAGTGGCCTCTCACCTGCCTTAGCTGGCTGATGAGTAATAAGGTTTGTGTTCTGTGTAAAACATTTGGCATCTATAGAACAGGGAAACACTGTATCTACTCTCAGAGCTGTAACAGATGCACCAATATCAGAGTGATCAGGAGAACATTTCCCAGGATCAGAGGGACCAGCTGATATAGCTGGATGTATCATTGGGGTAATGGGGTTATCTCCTGGAGAATTCTGTCTACTGTTATCTTTTATATCACAATCCGGGGATAACATTAGATGTCCTTCTGAGATATTCCTGCTTGTGTGTCCATCTGCTGGAAATAAAATACATTAATAAATATAAAATGAGTAGACAAGACCCAGTGTGTTACAGGATACAATATATAATTCTATAACTGACATGTTTTACCTGTAATCATTGCTTTTATGTTTATTAAAAAAAACAAAAAAAAGATAGGATGCTTAGACTGGAGCTTGATCAACACTGAATCCTCACGTGGGATTACTAGAGGTGACATGGATGCTCATGTGGGATTACTAGAGGTGACATGGATGCTCATGTGGGATTACTAGAGGTGACATGGGCGCTCATGTGGGATTACTAGAGGTGACATGGACGCTCATGTGGGATTACTAGAGGTGACATGGACGCTCATGTGGGATTACTAGAGGTGACGTGGGCGCTCATGTGGGATTACTAGAGGTGACACGGACGCTCATGTGGGATTACTAGAGGTGACATGGACGCTTATGTGGGATTACTAGAGGTTACATGGACGCTCATGTGGGATTACTAGAGGTGACACGGACGCTCATGTGGGATTACTAGAGGTGACATGGACGCTCATGTGGGATTACTACAGGTGACATGGACGCTCATGTGGGATTACTAGAGGTTACATGGACGCTCATGTGGGATTACTAGAGGTTACATGGACGCTCATGTGGGATTACTAGAGGTGACATGGGCGCTCATGTGGGATTACTAGAGGTTACATGGACGCTCATGTGGGATTACTAGAGGTGACATGGACGCTCATGTGGGATTACTAGAGGTGACATGGACGCTCATGTGGGATTACTAGAGGTGACATGGACGCTCATGTGGGATTACTAGAGGTGACATGGACGCTCATGTGGGATTACTAGAGGTGACATGGACGCTCATGTGGGATTACTAGAGGTGACATGGACGCTCATGTGGGATTACTAGAGGTGACACGGACGCTCATGTGGGATTACTAGAGGTGACACGGACGCTCATGTGGTATTACTAGAAGTGACACGGACGCTCTTGTGGGATTACTAGAGGTGACACGGGCGCTCATGTGGGATTACTAGAGGTGACATGGACGCTCATGTGAGATTACTAGAGGTGACATGGACACTCATGTGGGATTACTAGAGGTGACATGGAAGCTCATGTGGGATTACTAGAGGTGACATGGACGCTCATGTGGGATTACTAGAGGTGACATGGACGCTCATGTGGGATTACTAGAGGTGACATGGACGCTCATGTGGGATTACTAGAGGTGACATGGATGCTCATGTGGGATTACTAGAGGTGACACGGACGCTCATGTGGGATTACTAGAGGTGACACGGACGCTCATGTGGGATTACTAGAGGTGACATGGACGCTCATGTGGTATTACTAGAAGTGACACGGACGCTCATGTGGGATTAGTAGAGGTGACACGGGCGCTCATGTGGGATTACTAGAGGTGACATGGACGCTCATGTGGGATTACTAGAGGTGACATGGACACTCATGTGGGATTACTAGAGGTGACATGGACGCTCATGTGGGATTAGTAGAGGTGACACGGGCGCTCATGTGGGATTACTAGAGGTGACATGGACGCTCATGTGCGATTACTAGATGTGACACGGACGCTCATGTGGGATTACTGGAGGAGACATGGACGCTCGTGTGGGATTACTAGAGGTGACATGGACGCTCATGTGGGATTACTGGAGGAGACATGGACGCTCGTGTGGGATTACTAGAGGCGACATGGATGCGCACTAATAAATAATAGGATTTTAATACCTACCGGTAAATCCTTTTCTCTGAGTCCGTAGAGGATGCTGGGGTCATCAATAGAACCATGGGGTATAGACAGGATCCGCAGGAGACATGGGCACTTTAAGACTTTAATAAGGGCGTGAACTGGCTCCTCCCTCTATGCCCCTCCTCCAGACCTCAGTTATAGGAACTGTGCCCAGGGAGACGGACATTTTGAGGAAAGGATTTATGATTTATTTTTAAGGTGAGATACATACCAGCTCACACCAGAACCATGCCGTACAACGTGGCATTCCATAGAACACAAGCCAACAGCACCAACAATGTCAGCAACAGGCTGAACATAACTAGAACACAACTAGATGTGTGTAACCAGAACAAACAAACAAACCAGATAACTTCCCAAAAAAACTAAGTGTATATACAGGAGGGCACCTAACATCAGTAGTGCCTTGGTAAGGGGCGCAATACCCCCAGTGAAATCTCCTCCTACTATTAAATCAAAAGGGTTTTTACGCTGCGGCACGTGCATGGGATGCCGAACCATAAGGGGTGACGGCAGCAGCAAGATTAGTGTATTGACAATAAATGAAAAAAAAAGATCACCGTGAGGGAATTCATTACTTGTAACACCAAGAATGTGGTGTATGCTGTAGAATGCACGTGCGGCCTCTTTTACATAGGGAGGACCTCGAGACCCTTGAAGGTCCGGATAAGCGAACATGTAAGAAATATTAGGAACGGGCTGACAATACACGCCCTATCCGACCATTTTCGCTTAATTCATAATAAGTGTCCATCTGCGATTAAAAGGTTTATAGGAATCCAATGGATAAAAGGACATTAGAGACAGAGGGATCCGTCTACCCAATGTTAGGGTCTCCTGTCCTGTGCTGCCACATCGTCATGGCAACCGGGAGGCAAGTGCTAGCGGAGTAACCTGAGCGCAGCTGATACTCCGGTTCGGGTCTTTTGCTGTGCAGTGGTTACAGGCTCTGTGCACGGCAGGGGATTCGGTGCTGGTTTTTGTGCTCACAGTCTGTGAGGTTTGAGTGGGGTGTGGACAGCACCTGCTTTATAAACCCTCTTCTCAGGTTAAGCAGATGCTGCTGAATCTTTGTTGGTTAGTCAGTTTCTGAAAGTAAGCCAGTACTGTGTAACTTTGTATTTGTTTGTTGCTTACTGCAAATAGGCCTTGGGATTTGGTACTACACTCTTTCAATCCAGACCTAGCAGTAAGACTGGAGTCAGTCGTTTAACTTGCTGGGGTTCTTTTGCTACTCTGTGAACTTAGCAAGTTTGCGGCTGTATTCTCAGACTTGCCTGCCAAAATCCTTTCTCACTGTGCAAGGTGTTCAGGTGTCAGCTTAGTGGCAGTAAACTGAACCAGTGCACTACAAGTGAGGACTAGGATTGTGGAGACTCTCCTTGTGTCTATTATTCCATCTCTGACCAAGGAGTTTACTGCCACACCCGTTGGTAACCCTTTAGGGTTTTGCTGTTGCCCTTAGCAACAGCATTTCGGGTTCTCTACGTATTAAAACACAACATCTCGCTTCATTCCATCTGAGCATTTCTAATACTAGGGAGACACCCAGTTTCTTAGCCTCTGGGCTTCTCTGTTCACTTTGTGTTTATTTTGTTACCCTATCACCTTCTGTGTACGTAATGTCATATTCCCCAGTCTGTCTGTGAGTTCATTTGTTTTGCATCCCTCTCCGTTCAGACACCAGTACATTCCTGCAGGCACTGGTGTGCATAACAGTTCAGACACCAGTACATTCCTGCAGGCACTGGTGTGCATAACATATTCAGCAGCCCAAATACTCCTGTTGAAATTTTGTGGGAATATGGAGCATACCCCTCAAAATACTTTGCAACAGGTGGTCGATCAGGTGCAGGTCTTGACTAGACAATTTAATGATTTGTCCATTAAAATGCACACCTCCCAGGCCGCTGGTGGAGCTCCCGCAGCAGCATCACCTTCAGGGGTTAAGGAGCCGAAAGTAAATCTCCCAGATCGTTTTTCTGGAGATCGCTCGCAGTTCTTTTGTTTCAAGGAGAGCTGCAAGCTATATTTCCAGCTTAGGCCTCAGTCTTCTGGGTCGGAGATTCAGCGGGTGGGCATATGATTTCCTTGCTACAAGGAGACCCACAGGTCTGGGCATATGGGTTGCAGGCTGACTGTCCGTCGCTTAAAAGTGTTGATGCTTTTTTTACGGCACTGGGCATGTTGTATGATGACCCTGACAAGACGGCCTCAGCCGAGGCTCAGATTTCGATCCTTAAGCAAGGTCGAAGGCCAGTTGAGGTTTACTGTACGGAGTTTCGGAGGTTGGCCCATGATACCCAGTGGAATGACCCAGCCCTGAGACACCAGTACCGAAGAGGTCTTTCTAACCAGATAAAAGACCAACTGGTACAATATCCCTTGCCCTATAGCTTGGATCAGCTCATGCAGTTATCCATCCGGGTAGATAGACGGCTGAGAGAGCGTAGGCTTGAAAGGGAGACTGAGGTTTCCTTCTTTCCCAAGGGAACCTCAGACTCTGAGGAATTTTCCGAGGAGCCTATGCAGATTGGGGCTACTCGCCTCTCCTCGCGTGAGAAGACGCGGAGGAGACAGCAGGGGTTGTGTTTGTACTGTGGGAATAAAGGTCATGTGGTAGTATCATGCCCAGAAAAGCCGGAAAACTTCAGGGCCTGAGGGTGATGGGAAATATCCTGTCAGGCCAGAAGTCAGAATTTCCCAAGAAGACTTTTATAATTTCGGTGACCTTGTAGATCCTCGGTCAAACTGTCAAGACTGAGGCCTTTGTGGACAGTGGGGCCGACGGGGTTTTTATGGACCGCCAATTCGCCCTGAAACACTCTGTTCCCTTAGTACCCCTGGCATCAGAAATTGAGATCTGTGGGTTAAACGGGGAACCATTATCCCAGGGTAAAATTACCTCTTGCACTATCCAGATTTCTTTGTTTATTGGAGCCACACACTCTGAAGAATTGTCCTTTTATGTGACTGTCTGTACTTTTGCCCCATTGGTGTTGGGGTTACCCTGGTTAAGGGCCCACAATCCTCAATTTGACTGGGTCTCTGGGGAGATTCTTAGTTGGGGTACGGATTGTTTCAGGAGTTGCTTGAGCCTTCCAGTCAGGCTTTCGCAGCTAAGTTTGCCAGGATTGCCAGGATGTTATGCAGATTTTGCGGACGTGTTCTCCAAAAAAGTTGCAGAGGTACTACCTCCCCATCGCCCCTATGACTGTGCCATTGATTTGTTGCCGAATGCTAAGCTTCCCAAGAGCAGGTTGTACTCCCTGTCACGTCCTGAGACTCAGGCTATGGCAGAGTACATTCAGGAGAACTTGGCTAAGGGATTTATCAGACCTTCACAGTCTCCAGTTGGGTCGGGGTTCTTCTTCGTGGGTAAAAAGGACGGTTCGTTGAACCGTATCACGATTAAAAACTCATACCCACTGCCTCTCATTTCGGTCTTGTTTGACCAGCTTCGTACTGCCACCATTTTTTCTAGGATTGACCTACGCGATGCGTACAATCTAATCCGAATAAGAGAGGGGGGTGAATGGAAGACTGCCTTTAATACCCACTCAGGGCATTATGAATATTTGGTGATGCCTTTTGGGCTCTGTAATGCCCCGGCAGTCTTCCAGGATTTCATGAACGATGTGCTCAGGGAATATTTGGGTAGATTCTGAGTTGTATACTTAGATGACATCCTAATCTTCTCCCATTCCCTGGAGGAACATCGGAAGCATGTACGCTTAGTCCTCCAGAAACTCAGAGACCACCGGCTTGGGGCAAAGCTGGAGAAGTGCGAATTTGAAGTTCAGCAAATCGCATTTCTAGGATATATTATCTCCCCAGAAGGTTTCTAAATGGAGGGTTCCAAGGTACAGGCAGTCCTGGATTGGGTGCAGCCCACTAGTTTGAAGGCGCTTCAGCGTTTCCTGGGCTTTGCGAATTTTTATAGACGATTTATCGCTGGATTTTCATCTATAGTGGCGCCCTTGGTGGCACTCACTAAGAAAGGGGCGGATGTTGCTCACTGGTCTTGTGAGGCCAAAGCGGCTTTTGCCCGTCTCAAAAGGGCATTTGTCTCGGCCAAGGTGCTGCGACACCCAGATCCAGAGCGTCCTTTTGTGGTGGAGGTGGATGCCTCTGAGATGGGTATTGGGGCAGTGCTCTCTCAGATGGGAGTGTCTGATAATCGCCTTCATCCCTGTGCTTACTTTTCCCATAAATTTTCGCCTGCCGAGATGAATTATGACGTGGGTAACCAGGAATTGTTGGCTATTAAGGATGCACTCGAGGAGTGGAGACACTGGCTTGAGGGGGCTAAGTTTGTGGTCTCAATTCTCACCGACCATAAGAATTTGGCATATTTAGAGTCAGCAAAGCGTCTCAATGCCAGGCAGGCACGATGGGCTTTGTTTTTTGCTTGCTTTAATTTTTTGATAACATATCGCCCTGGGTCAAAAAACATCAAGGCTGATGCGCTCTCGCGGAGTTTTGCTCCAATCCAGGAGACCACAGAGGAGCCATTGCCCATTGTGTCCCCATCATGTATTAAAGTGGGCATTACCCAGGACCTCTTGTCATTAGTCCTTAGAGCACAGGAGCAGGCTCCTCCAGACCTTCCGGTAGGTCTTTTGTTTGTGCCTCCTAGGTTAAGACAGCGAGTGTTCCTGGAATTCCATGCCAAGAAGAAGTGGGCAGGTCACCCGGGTATTGCCAGAACTCGGGAGTTGCTATCTAGGGCGGTGTGGTGGCCCTCGGTGGCTAAGGATGTGGATCAGTGGGTTCGGGCATGTGACATCTGTGCCCGAAATAAGACTCCTAGAGGGGTTCCTGTTGGCCCATTACATCCACTCTCTATTCCATCTAAGCCATGGACCCACATTTCAATGGATTTTGTGGTGGACTTGCCCAAATCCTCGGGGATGACAGCCATCTGGGTTGTCGTTGACAGGTTTTCGAAAATGGCGCACTTCGTTCCACTGGTTGGGCTGCCATCGGCCAGACGCCTGTCTGAATTATTTATGCTGCATGTTGTGCGCCTCCACGGGTTGCCACTTGATGTGGTCTCTGACCGCGGATCCCAGTTTGGGGCCAAATTCTGGAGGGCATTTTGTTCCGATCTCCATATTTCTGTCAGCTTGTCGTCAGGCTACCATCCGCAGTCTAATGGGCAGACTGAAAGGGTGAACCAGTCCTTGGAGCAGTTCCTCAGGTGTTATGTCTCCAAGTGTCAGACTGACTGGGTTGCTCATCTGTCCATGGCGGAGTTTGCCTATAACAACGCGGCTCACTCTGCTACAGGGATCTCTCCCTTCCTTTGTGTGTATGGGCATCATCCTAAGGCCAATTCTTTTGACCCCCTGGATTCCACGCCTGGTGGTTCCTCTGTGGTTTCGGTCCTTAGAGGTATTTGGAGGAAAGTGAAGAAAGCCCTTGTGTCTGTGTCATTAGTGACCAAAAGGGATTTTGATAAGCGGAAAAGACCCTGCAGCTTCAAATTAGGAGACTTCGTCTGGTTGTCTACCAAGAATTTGAAGTTGAGACAGCCATCTCATAAGTTAGGCCCCTGGTTCATCGGCCCTTATAAGATCACCAGGGTTATCAATCCGGTGGCATTTCAGTTAGATCTGCCCCGTTCTTTGGGTATCAATAAAACATTTCATTGTTCCCTTTTAAAACGGGCGATTAGTAATCCTTCTTCCAGTGGAAGACCTTCTCCTCTTCTGATACGTGGCCAGAGGGAGTTTGTTGTTGAAAGGATTCTTGACTCCAAGATGGTTCGGGGTCGGCTGTCATTTTTGGTGCACTGGAAGGGGTATGGTCCGGAGGAGCGGTCGTGGGTGCGCAGTTGTGATCTTCATGCCCCCAGACTGATACGCTCTTTCTTCTCGCAGTTCCCCGATAAACCCGGTGGTAGGGGTTCTTTGACCCCTCGTCAGAGGGGGGTACTGTTAGGGTCTCCTGTCCTGTGCTGCCACGTCATCATGGCAACTGGGAGACAAGTGCTAGCGGAGTAACCTGAGCGCAGCTGATACTCCGGTTCGGGTCTTTTGCTGTGCAGTGGTTACAGGCTCTGTGCACGGCAGGGGATCCGGTGCTGGTTTTTGTGCTCACAGTCTGTGAGGTCTGAGTGGGGCGTGGACAGCACCTGCTTTATAAACCCTCTTCTCAGGTTAAGCAGATGCTGCTGAATCTTTGTTGGTTAGTCAGTTTCTGAAAGTTAGCCCGTACTGTGTAACTTTGTATTTGTTTGTTGCTTACTGCAAATTGGCCTTGGGATTTGGTACTACACTCTGCCAATCCAGACCTAGCAGCAAGACTGGAGTCAGTCGTTTAACTTGCTGGGGTTCTTTTGCTACTCTGTGAACTTAGCAAGTTTGCGGCTGTATTCTCAGACTTGCCTGCCAAAATCCTTTCTCACTGTGCAAGGTGTTCAGGTGTCAGCTTAGTGGCAGTAAGCTGAACCAGTGCACTGCAAGTGAGGACTAGGATTGTGGAGACTCTCCTTGTGTCTATTATTCCATCTCTGACCAAGGAGTTTACTGCCACACCCGTTGGTAACCCTTTAGGGTTTTGCTGTTTCCCTTAGCAACAGCATTTCGGGTTCTCTACGTATTAAAACACAACATCTCGCTTCATTCCATCTGAGCATTTCTAATACTAGGGAGACACCCAGTTTCTTAGCCTCTGGGCTTCTCTGTTCACTTTGTGTTTATTTTGTTACCCTATCACCTTCTGTGTACGTAATGTCATATTCCCCAGTCTGTCTGTGAGTTCATTTGTTTTGCATCCCTCTCCGTTCAGACACCAGTACATTCCTGCAGGCACTGGTGTGCATAACACCCAACTAGCAAAAAAAGGGCTATATCCATTTGACTGACCCTGGGAAATCTCGGACTGTGTACCGGACGAAAGGTGAAAGAAGTGCCGTGGTTGCCGTGGATAAACATTTCAACCTACATGCTTATTCTGCACCGATTTCCGGTAACTATCTAGATTGGACTCCCTGGCTGAACAGACCATCTGTGGTTTAACACACTGCCATTGTGTTAATTACTGCCATTACCACTGCCATTATACACATTGCATTTTGTGTTATATCAGTAATTGCTGTTACGACTATTTCTGTGGGGTTTTTTTTATCTGCCACCATATACATTTGCACTTTATGCTGTCTTTTTATCTGATGTGATTGTGAATAAATTTGTTTTAGTGTGCTTCACTATATGCACTTTCCATTTCTTTCCTTTGGATACCTGTTCCAAATTCATGGGAATGAATAATTAAGTACAGTGGGCGTTTGACTACAAAATCTCCCAATTGTAATGCGCTTGGTTGTATGTATTGGTACCATTTTTGTTTTTGCATGTATCCTATCTGTTAGGGTGGAGGTTGTTTCAGGGAGTCACCTCTGAGTTATCACTACACGTTACTGAGCTGCTAGAACTAGTGCGCACCCAGGAGAGGATCTACACCGCAATTTCTTCCATTGTATTAAAATCCTATTTTCTCTTTCATCCTAGAGGATGCTGGGGTCATCAATAGAACCATGGGGTTATACCAAAGCTCTAGAATGGGCGGTAGAGTGCGGATGACTCTGCAGCACCGATTGACCAAATTTTAGATCATCGGCCAAGGTATCAAACTTGTAAAACTTAGCAAAAGTGTTTGACCCTGACCAAGTAGCAGCTCGGCAAAGCTGTAATGCTGAGACCCCTCGGGCAGCCGCTCAGGATGAGCCCACCTTCCTAGTGGAATGGGCCTTTACCGATTTTGGCAACGGCAATCCAGCCGTTGAATGAGCCTGCTGAATCGTATGACAGATCCAGTGGGCAATGGTCTGCTTGGAAGCAGGTCACCCAATCCTGTTGGGAGCATACAGGACAACTAGAGCCTCTGTTTTCCTAATCTGAGCCGTTCTGGCGACATAGGCCCTCATTCCGAGTTGTTCGCTCGGAGTTTTTCATCGCATCGCAGTGAGAATTCTCTTAGTGCGCATGCGCAATGTTCGCACTGCGACTGCGCCAAGTAACTTTACTATGAAGAAAGTAAGTTTACTCACGGCATTTTCATCGCTCCGACGTTCGCATTGTGATTGACAGGAAATGGGTGTTACTGGGCGGATGCACGGCGTTTTAGGGGCGTGTGGATGGAAACGCTACCGTTTCCGGAAAAAACGCAGGAGTGGCCGGAGAAACGGTGGGAGTGCCTGGGCGAACGCTGGGTGTGTTTATGACGTCAGCCAGGAACGAAAAGCACTGAACTGATCGCACAGGCAGAGTAAGTCTGAAGCTACTCAGAAACTGCTAACTCGTTTGTAATCGCAATATTGCGCGTATGTCGGTCGCAATTTTAAGAAGCTAAGATTCACTCCCAGTAGGCGGCGGCTTAGCGTGTGTAACTCTGCTACATTCGCCTTGCGAGCGAACAACTCGGAATGAGGGCCATAGATTTTTAAAGCTCTGACCACATCCAGAGACTTTGACTCCGCTAAAGTGTCAGTAGCCACTGGCACCACAATAGGTTGGTTTATATGAAAAGAGGAAACCACCTTCGGCAGAAACTGTTGACGAGTTCTCAACTCTGCTCTATCTTCATGGAAGATCAAATAAGGGCTCTTGTGAGACAAGGCCGCCAATTCAGACACCCGCCGTGTGGATGCCAAGGCCAATAAAATGACCACTTTCCAAGTGAGGAATTTCAAATCCACCTTTCGTAAAGGTTCAAACCAATGAGATTGAAGGAACTGTAACACCATGTTAAGGTCCCAAGGTGCCACAGGAGGCACAAAAGGAGGTTGGATGTGTAACACCCCCTTTACAAACGTTTGCACCTCAGGAAGTGAGGTCAATTGTTTCTGAAAGAAAACTGACAATGCAGAAATCTGTACTTTAATGGATCCTAATTTAAGGCCCGCATCCACTCCAGCTTGTAAAAAGTGGAGAAAACGTCCAAGTAAAAATTTTTCCGCATAAGCCTTCTTGGACTCGCACCAGGAAATATATTTCCTCCAAATACGGTGATAGTGGCCCTCATTCCGAGTTGTTCGCTCGCAAGGCGAATGTAGCAGAGTTACACACGCTAAGCCGCCGCCTACTGGGAGTGAATCTTAGCTTCTTAAAATTGCGACCGACGTACGCGCAATATTGCGATTACAAACGAGTTAGCAGTTTCTGAGTAGCTTCAGACTTACTCTGCCTGTGCGATCAGTTCAGTGCTTTTCGTTCCTGGCTGACGTCATAAACACACCCAGCGTTCGCCCAGGCACTCCCACCGTTTCTCCGGCCACTCCTGCGTTTTTTCCGGAAACGGTAGCGTTTCCAGCCACACGCCCCTAAAACGCCGTGCATCCGCCCAGTAACACCCATTTCCTGTCAATCACAATGCGAACGTCGGAGCGATGAAAATGCCGTGAGTAAACTTACTTTCATCATAGTAAAGTTACTTGGCGCAGTCGCAGTGCGAACATTGCGCATGTGCACTAAGAGAATTCTCACTGCGATGCGATGAAAAACTCCGAGCGAACAACTCGGAATGAGGGCCAGTGTTTTGACGTAACACCCTTTCTAGCCTGAATAAGAGTGGGAATGACTTCACTGGGAATACCCTTCTGGGTTAGAATCTGGCGTTCATCCGCCATGCCGTCAAACGTAGCCGCGGTAAATCTTGATACTGACATGGCCCCTGCTGTAACAGGTCCTCTCGTAGAGGAAGCGTCCAGGGATTTCCTATGCGTAAATCCTGAAGATCAGGATACCAAGCCCTCCTTGGCCAATCTGGAACAATGAGGATCGTCTGAACCTTTCTTCTTCTTATAATTTTTAACACTCTCGGAATGAGAGGAAGTGGAGGGAACACATACCGACTGAAACACCCACGGTGTCACCAGAGCGTCCACCGCTATGGCTTGAGGGTCCCTTGACCTGGCGCAATAATTTTGGAGTTTCTTGTTGAGACGAGACGCCATCATGTCTACTTGGGGAGTACCCCAGCGACTTGTCACTTCTGTGAAGACTTCTGGATGAAGTCTCCACTCTCCTGGATGGAGATCGTGTCTGCTGAGGAAGTCTGCTTCCCAGTTGTCCACTCCTGGAATGAAGATAGCTGACAGAGCGCTTAGATGTTTCTCCGCCCAGCGGAGAATCCTTGTGGCTTCTGCCATTGCTGCTCTGCTTTTTGTTCCGCCCTGGCGGTTGATGTAAGCTGCTGCTGTTACATTGTCCGACTGGATGAGGACGGGTCGACTTTGAAGAAGGCGTTCCGTTTGTAGAAGGCCGTTGTAAATGGCCCTTAATTCCAGAACGTTTATGTGGAGACAAGTCTCCTGACTTGACCATCTTCCTTGGAAGTTTTCCCTGTGTGACTGCACCCCAACCCCGGAGACTTGCATCCATGGTCACTAGAATCCAATCCTGAATTCCGAACCTGCATCCCTCGAGGAGGTGAGAACTGTGCAGCCACCACAGGAGTGATATCCTTGTCTTTGAGGACAGGACTATCGTCCGTTGCATGTGTAGGTGGGAACCGGACCACTTGTCCAACAGGTCCCTCTGGAATACTCTGGCATGGAATCTGCCAAACTGAATGGCCTCATAGGCCGCCACCATCTTTCCCAGCAAGCGAGTGCATTGATGGATCGACACTGGTTGGTTTTAAGATTTGTTTTACCAGAGTCTGAAGTTCCCAAGATTTTTCTTCTGGAAGAAAAACTCTCTGTCCAGATTCATCCCCAGAAACGACAGGCGGGTCGTAGGGATCAACGGAGATTTCGGCAGGTTGAGTAGCCAGCCATGTTGTTGCAACACCTTCAGGGACAGTGCAATGTTCTCTAACAACTTGTCCCTGCATCTGGCTTTCATCAGGAGATCGTCCAAGTATGTGATAATCATGACACCTTGCATGCAAAGAAGAATCATCATCTCCGCCATCACTTTGGTGAAAATCCTCGGAGCCGTGGACAGCCCAAGCGGCAACGTCTGAAAATTGGTAATGACCATCCTGAACCGCAAAGCGCAGGAAGGCCTGATGAGGAGGATAAATGGGAACATGTAGGTAGGCATCCTTTATGTCTAAGGAGACCATAAAGTCCCCTTCCTCCAGACTGAAGATCACTGCTCTGAGAGACTCCATCTTGAATTTGAATTTCTGCAGAAAGAAATTTAGGTCTTTTAGGTTGAGGATCGGTCTGACCAAGCCGTCCGGCTTCGGAACCACGAATAAGCTGGAATAAAAGCCTTGGCCCTGTTGCGCAGGGGGAACTGTGATAATGACCTGGTTCTGACACAATTTTTGTATTGCGTCGCACACTACCTCTCTGCCAGTCAGAGAAGCTGGCAAGGCTGATTTGAAAAATAGGCGAGGGGGAATGTCTTAAAATTCTAGTTTGTACCCTTGTGACACAATTTTTTAAATCCAAGGTTCCAGGCCCGAGCGAACCCAGACCTGGCTGAAGAGCTTGAGATGTGCCCCAACCGGCGAGGACTCCCGCAGGGGAGCCCCAGCGTCATGCGGTGGACTTGGCAGAAGCCGTGGAGGACTTCTGTTCTTGGGAGGCAGAGAAGCCTGGGTTTCTTTTACCTCTTCCCCTGCCTCTAGCAGCAAGGAAGGCAGAGCCTCTTCCTCTTCGGTATCTATTGGGCCGAAAGGACTGCATTTGATAATAATGCATTTTCTTATGTTTTGGGGGAACATAAGGTAAAAATGACAATTTTCCTGCGGTAGCTGTAGAGACGAGGTCTGTAAGGTCGTCCCCAAACAACGCACCTCCTTTATAAGGCAAAGATTCCACATTTCTTTTGGAATCAGAATCCGCATTCCACTGGTGAATCCACAATGCTCGCCTAGCAGCTACCGCCATTGCATTGGCTTTTGCTCCCAGCGTCCTTGATGTAACCCAGCGTCAGCATTATGCTGTTTCTGTCTAGGGTATCTATATCCGTTAACAAGGAATCTGCCCATTTCTCAATAGCACTACTGACCCACGCAGAAGCAATGACCGGCCTGAGTTGTGTACCCGTGGTCGCATAGATGGATTTAAGAGTAGCTTCCTGCTTACGATCCGCAGGGTCTTTAAGGGTCGTTGTACCAGAGGACGATAAAGCCACCTGTTTTGATAAATGCGACAGGGCCTTATCAACCACAGGGACCGATTCCCATTTTTCCCGATCAGCAGTGGGGAAAGGATATGCCACTGGAATTCTTTTGGGAATCTGAAATTTCTTGTCAGGAGTGTCCCATATCTTCTCAAAAAGAGCGTTCAGTTCATGAGAAGGGGGAAATGTTACCTCAGTTTTCTTCCCCTTATACATACAGACTCTAGTATCAGGAACAGTCGGGTCGTCTTTTATATGTAAAATATCTCTAACAGCAACAATCATGTACTGAACGCTCTTAGCTAATTTTGGATCCAATCTAGAATCAGCATAATCGACACTGGAGTCAGTATCCGTGTCGGTATTGGCATCAGCTAACTGGTCAAATGTACGCTTACGTGACCCCGCAGAGTCCTGAACCTGAGACAATACATCATCCACAGATTTCTTATAAGCTTGGGTCTGAGCCTCAGCCTTATCCAACCTCTTATTAATAAGAGCCATATTCACATTTAAAGCATTCAAGACATTATTAGCCCAGTCAGGAGTCGGCTGTGTCGACGGGGCCACCCCTAATGTTATCTGTGCTCCCAGTACAGGCTCTTCCTGGGAAGAGCATTCAACCTCAGACATTTTCACCACACGTGTACAAACACCTCCTTCTTGCTTGAACTTCCATATTACTCTGGGCAGGAGTGACACCGGAGGGAACATGTACGGCAGCCGAAAGTTCCATGAAATTGCCAGAGCATCCACGAACGCTGCTTGAGGATCCCTCGGCCTTGCTCCGAAGACCGGAACCTTGTGATTGTGTCGAGACGCCATCAGGTCTACATCTGGTAGGTCCCACTTGTCCACTATGAGTTGAAATACTACCGAATGAAGGCTCCACTCTACGGCGTGTACGTCCTGACGACTGAGATAGTTGGCTTCCCAGTTGAGGACTCCCGGAATGAACACTGCGGATATGGCTGGCAGATGGCGTTCTGCCCACTGAAGAATCCATGATACATCCCTCATTGCCATGCGGCTTCAAGTGCCGCCTTGATGATTTATGTAGGCCACCGTGGTGGCGGTGTCCGACTGTACTTGAACAGGCCTGTTCTGTACCAAATACTGGGCCAGGTTCAGTACATTGGACACTGCCTGCTTTTCCAGAATGTTGATCGGGAGGAGAGACTCCTCCTTGGTCCACCGACCCTGAAGGGAGTGTTGCTCCAACACCACGCCCCAACCTCTCAGACTGGCATCAGTCGTCAGCAGGACCCAGCTGGATATCCAGAAGGGACGACCCCTGCTCAATCGTTGGTCCTGAAGCCACCAGCTCAGTGACATACAGACCTCCAGAGACAAGGAGATATCATTTGAGATCTGATCCGGTGAGGAAGGCCGTCCCACTTGGCAAGAATCAGCCTCTGCAGAGAGCGAGAATGGAATTGAGCGTACTCCACCATGTCGAATGCCGACACCATGAGACCTATTCAAACTAAAACATTTAGAAAAAAGGTTGACTGTAACACTTTCTTGGGATACACAAGCTGCCACTATAAACCTTGGGTCAATAATATCCCCAAAAGCCAGTATCTGAGGATTAAAAGAAACTGTTCCAATGAGAATGATTTTATTATCCAAAGTAGGGAACTGACACAATCTCTTTTGGATCAAGGCTATCCGAAATTTCTCCTAGATTTGGCTTATGAGGAGGTATCAAAACAATGTAGGCAGGAGACTCTACTAGATAAATCTGAAAAAAAGAAGATCAGTTATATATCAGAAAATAATGAACCACTCTTTATTTCAAGATTTAATAATTCATCAAATAAGATTAGAGATATCCTGACAAAAAACTTCTCTGTGTTAAAGATGGACAAGGTGCTATCAGGGTGTTTGAATGATAAACCTAGAATAGTTTTCAAAAGAGCTAATAACCTACAAAACCATCTTTCACCCAGTTATTTCAAACCCATTTCTACTTACTGCACTAAGAAGCCTCATATATCTCAGGCACAGAGAGGACAATGTAAGAAATGTTTTAAACCCAGATGTATCACCTGTAGATTCATTGATTCAGAGAGCCATGACTTTTCAGCCCCGAAAGACACTGGGAATTATAAATTTAGTATTATCGGATCCATTACCTGTCAGACCACATATGTTATATATGTAATAACTTGCATATGTGGCCTGCAGTATGTAGGTCGTACTACCCGGTCACTCAACACACGGTTCTTAGAACATAGAAGACTAATTAACAAGAAGTCACTCACGCACAGTGTGCCCAGACATGTGGTTCAATCACATGAGGGGGACATTAAGGTTATCTCTATTAAGGGCATTGAGCACATAGAAGAGACCCCAAGAGGTGGCAATAGGTTCAATCGCCTCTGCAAGCGAGAGGCGTATTGGATCTGTTCGCTCAATACCCTTGTTCCAATGGGTTTGAACGAAAACATTGAAATGAACAACATATGACAAATTAGTCTATGGCCCAATATTGTGTGACTATGTATCTATAGAATACTATTACTTTTTTCTTGTGGGTGTCTGGTTATATATATATATATATATATTTTATAAAAAAAATTTTTTTTTTATATATATAAAAAAACTTTATTAGTCTAGGTCTGGCAATGTTGAAATATTGTCTATTTAAAAAAGCTAAAGTAAATAACTATATAAATTAAGGTTGTGATCTGATTTTGTTGTGGGTCTCGCTGTGGCTCGATCCTGTGACCTTGGGAGCTGGAGTCCTAGAACTTACCTGATGAGCTATTGAAACTTATGCTTAAACCAAAGCTCTTAGTAATATTAGGAGTGCTATAGGCATTTTCTGTTTAAATGATACTTATGTTCTCTGTGATGCCATAAATTAAATAATAATGAAATAAGGAAATGTTGTTATGTAGAATACTATAATTTATATACCTGTATGCAATTATTGATGTGTCAACAAAGAATTTAGATACATGTAATCTCCCTTAAGCATGTTTTATCGATTGATAGAGTTTTCCCTATAAAGATAGATAGGTTTATTTCCTCTGAATAAATTAAGCTGGTGCATCAATTAAATACAGGTGTAGTCCAAACGAATGAGACTTTCTTATTGGCTGAATGGACTTTATAAGCATACCTGCTATGGACACCTGTATTAACCTCCTGAGGAAACCGCTTACCACTAGAGCGGAGAAACGCGTAGAGGACGCTCCATTGTGCACCGTGTATGCTACAGTCAGCCTGGTTCCCTGCCACTCGTTTCCTCCGTGTGCAAACCTTTCAGTGCGTCTACCAGTTGTGAGGACCGAACGCCGTGACCGCCATATCCGGCAAGCCCTCCCGGGACATCCTGACCGCTGGGTCCAACACCGTTAAGTATCCATGCAGTGTCAGCTTGAAAAATACTAGCAATTTGGTGGAGAAATTTCCGTGACAGCCTGGTCTGGTAATTCCATCTTCTGCATTGTCTGTGTGATTATACTAAACGGATAATTGAACTGCTATAGAGGTCTAATCTGAATTATCATAAAACCATTCTATGCTCTCTAATCATCTGCGCACTTGGAGGACATAATTACAACTGAAAGGCAGATAAAAGGAACCCTGGATTGCTAATTAAGCTTTGACCGACAATTACCAGCTGATTTCTGTTGCTGTAGATCATGATTGGAATCTATCTTTGAACTTTTAAATACAGTTATGTGCACTGTTATGAGCTTATTGAAGCGTCAGCTTATATAGATACTCAATTGAGTTTTTACTATACTATGTGTGTTTAAATTGATATTAAATTTATGAATTGAATTTTAAACCAGCGCTCCTTATGTTTGTCTCTAGTTTATCAGAGATTTATATATTTATCTTATCTTGACATCCAGTTGTCCCATAGGAGCTGCTATTGGAAGCTATTTATTATATGTATTGACAAAAGATAAAACCTTTTTTCCGTGTGTTTACAGGTAGATATATTTGCTTTTGTGCGCCCGATCAAATATTCATATACACTCAAGTAACGTTGAGTGTATATTGAAAATTATATTTGGAGACCTAGTACTTGCATTGCCGAATGTATCGACACTTGCGGATAGGAAGCAACGAATCTTATCCTGAAGTTTCAGGGCTTTCTCCTGAGACAAGAACAACCGCTGGTTGTGAGTGTCCAATAACGCTCCCAGGTGCACAGGAGAACTTCTGGAGAATTTGCTAGGATCAACAAATCGTCCAGATACGGCAGGATCCTGACTCCTTGACGGCGGAGTGCAGCCGTCATCACCGCCATAACTTTGGTGAAAACACGAGGAGCCGTTGTCAAACCAAAAGGCAACACCCGAAATTGGTAATGGAGGTTGCCCACTGCAAACCGCAGGCACTGCTGATGTGACAGTGCAATAGGAATATGGAGGCAGGCATCCTGTATGTCCAGGAAGACCATATAGTCCCCAGGCTCCAAGGCCAGAACAATAGAGCGGAGAGTTTCCATACGAAACTTGGAGACTTCCACATACTTGTTTAATGCCTTGAGATTGAGAATGGGCAGAGAGGACCCATTCGGTTTCGGGACTAGGAACAGTGGTGAATAGTACCCCTTGCCTCTGAGTCAGAGGCACCTGTACCCACCACTCCTGTAGTCAGGAGGGAATGTACTACCTAATGAAGAGTGTTTGCTTTTACCGGATCCAGAGGGACATCTGTCAGGCAAAATCATTGAGGGGGATGTTTCTTGAAGGATACGGCGTAATCTCGAGTGACAAATTCCCAGACCCAGGCATCTGAAGTGGTCTTCAACCATTCCTGGGCAAAACCTAGAAGTCGGTCCCCTACTCTGGGATCCCCCAGGGGGAGGCCCGCCCCATCATGCGGCCAGCTTGTCAGTCTTGGAAGCAGGCTGACGGGCAGGCCCGCTTAGGTCTGGGCTTGGCAGGTTTGGAAGCACAAGCTTGTTTCGGGTATGCCTGACCTTTTGCTTTTCCTGGAGGATGAAAGGGATGAGGGAAAAGTACTTTTAGCCTTCGGAGCAGTACTAGGTAGGCAGGCTGTTTGTGCGGAAGCCAGATCAGCCACAATCTTATTGAGGTCTCCAAAGAGAATGTCTCCCTTGAAAGGAAGCACCGCCAGGGTTTTCTTGGAATCCATATCCACCAACTAGGATCTCAACCAAAGGATACGTCTGGCCAAGACGGACGTAGTAGTAGCCTTGGCCGCCAGCACCCCGGCATCGGAGGCCGCCTCCTTAAGGTACCGAGAAGCCGTGGCAATATAAGAGAGACATTGTCGAGCATGCTCAGATGCGTTAGAAGGCAGCTCCGCTTCTAGTTCTGGAGCCCACGCCTCAACTTTAGCAGCCCATGTTGCTGCAATGGTTGGCCTATGCACAGCCCCCGTTCGGGTGTAAATCGCTTTCAAACAACCCTCCACACGTCTATCCGTCGGTGCCCTCAGAGAGGTGACGGTAGTTACTGGCAGAGCAGAGGAAACTACCATGCGTGCCACATGAGAATCTACAGGCGGAGGAATTTCCCAATTTTTACATAGCTCTGCAGAGAGAGGATAGCGAGCCAACAGTCTCTTATGCAGTGTGAATTTTGTTCCCGGGTTTTCACAGGATTCCTGAAGTATGTCAGCCAAGTGTTGAAAAAGAGGTAAAACCTGTTTAACCATTTTCATACGTTTAAATCTGTCCGGATTTTTAGAGACAGCCACAGGCCCAGGTTCATCAGAGACCTGAAGAATGAGCCCGAAAGCCTCCACAAATCAGGGACATCCACCATAGACTTTCCTACCCCATCAGAAGCATCTGAGTCAGTGTCTGTGGGATCAGTATATGCACCATCCTCCTCAGAGGATGTGTACAGGACAGCGGTGGATTGGGAGGAGGTAATAACCCGTTTAGAAGGCGTCTTAGGTGGGCGAGAGTGAGATTTAGATCTAGTCAGTGATCGTTCAAGTGCTGTAACTGAGTTGAGATTCGATCCGCCCATGGCATATAGACTGCAGGGACCATAAACTGCTGCACTGGCACAGGTGGTCCCACAGGGGGCGCCCGTTTAGTTACCAGCGTATGTAACAACGTGGAAAAGGTAGCCCAAGGTGGGTCATTAGTTGCTCCCGGCGCTACAGACCCACAGGGGGGTAAGGAACCCCCTGAACCTGAACTCTCTGCTGCCATATATTCCTCCAAAGTGTCTGCAGCATCACCGCCATGCAATGTGGGAGAAGCCCCAGCGTCGATGCCTCGTGTAGCTGACATAATAATAATAAGCACAATATCAGGCAACCTGGTACAATCATAGCAGCGAAATACCTAGCAAGAACTCCCAGTGCAGGGTGACTATCCTGTCAGCCCAAACCGGGAACCAAGAGATATATGTATATAAATATATAAAGTGACTATAAATCACAAAGAAAAATACACAGCAAGTATATCTTGTGAAATACCTATATTATTCAGAAAACCTGACACTCTGAGCTCTCAGGTTACAGAATATAGGAGTAGCAAGCCGAGGGAAATATCCAAGATGTCAGCCACGCAGCAGCTACATGCACACACACACATATATAGACACAAGCGTACCATGCAGGAATTATACCACATAAAACTGCACCGGACTAGCAATACAAAGTAATACTCAGTAGAGCTATATATGTAAACAGTAGATATAACAATGCACAGTAGGTACTGGATGTATATCACAGGGAGTTTGTACCGCACAACCCTGACTGTATGCACTCTTTCTTATCTAACACTGTCCCAGTGACAGGTAGAATACTTAAGTGTCCTGTAATATGCACAGCGCTGGCGATCAGACGGCTTTACAGAGGAGGATTTGCCCCAGCAGTCCCAGGAACAGCGCTGCTCCGTGTAATGGCGGCTGACAGGGAGTGAGGGAGAAATATGCACAGTGATCGCAAAATACGCGCTTTGGAGCGTTTTTACGCGCTATGGGCAGAGAAGGACTCGGATTTTAAAAGTGAGCGGGTCCAGCAGGACGCGCTGTTTTTCGCTGACTGTCGCTTCACAGCCAAGAGAAATCACCAAGCCCTGCCTCACCAGCCAATAGCCGCCGGCAGCTTCTCAACATCCAATCGCTGCCGGTAGCGTCTCCCAATGCAAGCGCCACCTCAGACGTCTGTCCCTCCTCCCTACCCTGCCTCCAACCCATTGAATGTGCAGCTGGCAACCGGGCGGGGATATCACGATGACGGGTATGGAAGATGCTGGAGGGAGCAGAGGAGAAGGAGAGGAGCGCCTTCACCACGGGCAGCCCAGTGGGTCTGCTGCAGAGAACATGAGCTGGGGCCAGCGGAACATGTCAGTGCGGTCGAGGCTACCGCAAAGTATCAAGAGGTCAGAGCGTTGCGGGCGGGCTCATGAAGAGAGTGCGGGGTCTGAGATCAACGAGACAATTTGATGGTTCACAGACATGCGGGTGGTTACTAGCGAGTGATCAATCTACAGTTTCACATACATGCAGGTGGCTATCACGAGTGATAAAAAATGCGACCTGGGGGAATGGTGTTAAATCTTTCGTTTCATGAACGTGTGGGCGGGCCTTTCCTATATGTATTTAATGGCCAATACCTGCACATTATACCTGTGAAGGTGCAAGCGGGAAACTGGGGCGCGTCCTGTTACGCTGCATCTTATTCCCCCAGCGTCCGTTCCACTCCCAACTACTAATACACACATCCTGCCCCCTGCTACCACTACTGCACCCATCCTGCACCTATCTTACCCCCTGCTACCACTACTGCACCCATCCTGCCCCCTGCTACTACCACTACTGCACCCATCCTGCCCCCTACCACTGCTGCACCTATCTTACCCCCCTGCTACCACTACTGCACCTATCTTACCCCTGCTACCACTACTGCACCTATCCTACCCCCTGCTACCACTACTGCACCTATCCTACCCCCTGCTACCGCTACTGCACCTATCCTGCCCCCTACCACTGCTGCACCTATCTTACCCTCTGCTACCACTACTGCACCTATCTTACCCCTCTGCTACCACTACTGCACCTATCTTACCCCTGCTACCACTACTGCACCTATCCTACCCCCTGCTACCACTACTGCACCTATCCTACCCCCTGCTACCACTACTGCACCTATCCTACCCCCTGCTACCACTACTGCACCTATCCTACCCCCTGCTACCACTACTGCACCTATCTTACCCCCTGCTACCACTACTGCACCCATCCTGCCCCCTGCTACCACTACTGCACCTATCTTACCCCCTGCTACCACTACTTCACCCATCCTGCCCCCTGCTACCACTACTACACCTATCTTACCCCCTGCTACCACTACTACACCTATCTTACCCCCTGCTACCACTACTGCACCTATCTTACCCCCTGCTACCACTACTGCACCCATCCTGCTACCACCACTACTGCACCTATCTTACCCCCCTGCTACCACTACTGCACCTATCTTACCCCCCTGCTACCACTACTGCACCTATCTTACCCCCTGCTACCACTACTACACCTATCTTACCCCCCTGCTACCACTACTGCACCTATCTTACCCCCTGCTACCACTACTGCACCCATCCTGCTACCACCACTACTGCACCTATCTTACCCCCCTGCTACCACTACTGCACCTATCTTACCCCCTGCTACCACTACTGCACCCATCCTGCCCCCTGCTACCACTACTGCACCTATCCTACCCCCTGCTACCACTACTGCACCCATCCTACCCCCTACCACTGCTGCACCTATCTTACCCTCTGCTACCATTACTGCACCTATCTTACCCCCTTGCTACCACTACTGCACCTATCCTACCCCCTGCTACCACTACTGCACCTATCCTACCCCCTACTACCACTACTGCACCTATCCTACCCCCTACCACTACTGCACCTATCCTACCCCCTGCTACCACTACTGCACCTATCCTACCCCCTGCTACCACTACTGCACCTATCCTTCCCCCTGCTACCACTACTGCACCTATCCTACCCGCTGCTACCACTACTGCACCTATCCTACCCCCTACTACCACTACTGCACCTATCCTACCCCCTGCTACCACTACTGCACCTATCCTACCCCCTGCTACTACTACTGCACCTATCTTACCCCCTACCACTACTGCACCTATCCTACCCCCTGCTACCACTACTGCACCTATCCTACCCCCTGCTACCACTACTGCACCTATCCTTCCCCCTGCTACCACTACTGCACCTATCCTACCCGCTGCTACCACTACTGCACCTATCCTACCCCCTACTACCACTACTGCACCTATCCTACCCCCTGCTACCACTACTGCACCTATCCTACCCCCTACTACCACTACTGCACCTATCCTACCCCCTACCACTACTGCACCTATCCTACCCCCTGCTACCACTACTGCACCTATCCTACCCCCTGCTACCACTACTGCACCTATCCTACCCCCTGCTACCACTACTGCACCCATCCTGCCCCCTGCTACCACTACTGCACCTATCCTACCCCCTGCTACCACTACTGCACCCATCCTACCCCCTACCACTGCTGCACCTATCTTACCCTCTGCTACCATTACTGCACCTATCTTACCCCCCTGCTACCACTACTGCACCTATCCTACCCCCTGCTACCACTACTGCACCTATCCTTCCCCCTGCTACCACTACTGCACCCATCCTGCCCCCTGCTACCATTACTGCACCTATCCTACCCCCTGCTACCAGTACTGCACCTATCCTACCCCCTGCTACCATTACTGCACCTATCCTACCCCCTACCACTACTGCACCCATCCTGCTACCACCACTACTGCCCCTATCCTTCCACCTGCTACCACTACTGCACCCATCCTGCCCCCTGCTACCACAACTGCTGCACCCAACCTGCCCCCTACCACTGCTGCACCTATCTTACCCCCTGCTACCATTACTGCACCCATCCTGCCCCCTGCTACCACAACTGCTGCACCCAACCTGCCCCCTACCACTGCTGCACCTATCTTACCCTCTGCTACCATTACTACACCCATCCTGCCCCCTGCTACCACTACTGCACCCATCCTGCCCCCTGCTACCACCACTACTGCTCCCATCCTGCCTCTTACCATTACTGCACCCATCCTGCCCTCTGTTAGCACCACTACAGCACCTATCTTACACCCTGGTACCACTACTGCACCTATCCTACCCCCTGGTACCACTACTGCACCCATCCTGCCCCCTGCTACCACTACTGCACCTATCCTACCCCCTGCTACCACTACTGCACCTATCCTGCCCCTTTCCATTACTGCACTCATCCTGCTACCACCACTACTGCACCTATCTTACCCCCTGGTACCACTACTGCACCTATCCTACCCCCTGGTACCACTACTGCACCCATCCTGCCCCCTACCACTGCTGCACCTATCCTACCCCCTGCTACCACTACTGCACCTATCCTACCCCCTACCACTGCTGCACCTATCCTACCCCCTGCTACCACTACTGCACCTATCCTACCCCCTGCTACCACTGCTGCACCTATCCTACCCCCTGCTACCACTACTGCACCTATCCTACCTCCTACCACTACTGCACCTATCCTTCCCCCTACCACTACTGCACCTATCTTACCCCCTGCTACCACTACTGCACCTATCCTTCCCCCTACCACTACTGCACCTATCCTACCCCCTGCTACTACTACTGCACCTATCTTACCCCCTGCTACCACTACTGCACCTATCCTACCCCCTACCACTACTGCACCTATCCTACCCCCTGCTACTACTACTGCACCTATCTTACCCCCTGCCACCACTACTGCACCTATCTTACCCCCTGCTACCACTACTACACCTATCCTACCCCCTGCTACCACTACTGCACCTATCTTACCCCCTACTGCACCTATCCTACCCCTGCTACCACTACTGCACCTATCTTACCCCCTACTGCACCTATCCTACCCCTGCTACCACTACTGCACCTATCCTACCCCCTGCTACCACTACTGCACCTATCCTACCCCCTGCTACTACTACTGCACCTATCTTACCCCCTGCTACCACTACTGCACCTATCCTACCCCCTACCACTACTGCACCTATCCTACCCCCTGCTACTACTACTGCACCTATCTTACCCCCTGCTACCACTACTGCACCTATCCTACCCCCTACCACTACTGCACCTATCCTACCCCCTGCTACTACTACTGCACCTATCTTACCCCCTACTACCACTACTGCACCTATCCTACCCCCTGCTACCACTACTGCACCTATCCTACCCCCTGCTACCACTACTGCACCTATCCTACCCCCTGCTACCACTACTGCACCTGTCCTTCCCCCTGCTACCACTACTGCACCTATCCTACCCCCTGCTACCACTACTGCACCTGTCCTACCCCCTGCTACCACTACTGCACCTATCCTACCCCCTGCTACCAGTACTGCACCTATCCTACCCCCTGCTACCACTACTGCACCTATCCTACCCCCTGCTACCACTACTGCACCCATCCTACCCCCTACCACTGCTGCACCTATCTTACCCTCTGCTACCATTACTGCACCTATCTTACCCCCCTGCTACCACTACTGCACCTATCCTACCCCCTGCTACCACTACTGCACCTATCCTTCCCCCTGCTACCACTACTGCACCCATCCTGCCCCCTGCTACCATTACTGCACCTATCCTACCCCCTGCTACCAGTACTGCACCTATCCTACCCCCTGCTACCATTACTGCACCTATCCTACCCCCTACCACTACTGCACCCATCCTGCTACCACCACTACTGCCCCTATCCTTCCACCTGCTACCACTACTGCACCCATCCTGCCCCCTGCTACCACAACTGCTGCACCCAACCTGCCCCCTACCACTGCTGCACCTATCTTACCCCCTGCTACCATTACTGCACCCATCCTGCCCCCTGCTACCACAACTGCTGCACCCAACCTGCCCCCTACCACTGCTGCACCTATCTTACCCTCTGCTGCCATTACTACACCCATCCTGCCCCCTGCTACCACTACTGCACCCATCCTGCCCCCTGCTACCACCACTACTGCTCCCATCCTGCCTCTTACCATTACTGCACCCATCCTGCCCTCTGTTAGCACCACTACAGCACCTATCTTACACCCTGGTACCACTACTGCACCTATCCTACCCCCTGGTACCACTACTGCACCCATCCTGCCCCCTGCTACCACTACTGCACCTATCCTACCCCCTGCTACCACTACTGCACCTATCCTGCCCCTTTCCATTACTGCACCCATCCTGCTACCACCACTACTGCACCTATCTTACCCCCTGGTACCACTACTGCACCTATCCTACCCCCTGGTACCACTACTGCACCCATCCTGCCCCCTACCACTACTGCACCTATCCTACCCCCTGCTACCACTACTGCACCTATCCTACCCCCTACCACTGCTGCACCTATCCTACCCCCTGCTACCACTACTGCACCTATCCTACCCCCTGCTACCACTGCTGCACCTATCCTACCCCCTGCTACCACTACTGCACCTATCCTACCTCCTACCACTACTGCACCTATCCTTCCCCCTACCACTACTGCACCTATCTTACCCCCTGCTACCACTACTGCACCTATCCTTCCCCCTACCACTACTGCACCTATCCTACCCCCTGCTACTACTACTGCACCTATCTTACCCCCTGCTACCACTACTGCACCTATCCTACCCCCTACCACTACTGCACCTATCCTACCCCCTGCTACTACTACTGCACCTATCTTACCCCCTGCTACCACTACTGCACCTATCTTACCCCCTGCTACCACTACTACACCTATCCTACCCCCTGCTACCACTACTGCACCTATCTTACCCCCTACTGCACCTATCCTACCCCTGCTACCACTACTGCACCTTTCTTACCCCCTACTGCACCTATCCTACCCCTGCTACCACTACTGCACCTATCCTACCCCCTGCTACCACTACTGCACCTATCCTACCCCCTGCTACTACTACTGCACCTATCTTACCCCCTGCTACCACTACTGCACCTATCCTACCCCCTACCACTACTGCACCTATCCTACCCCCTACTACCACTACTGCACCTATCTTACCCCCTGCTACCACTACTGCACCTATCCTACCCCCTGCTACTACTACTGCACCTATCTTACCCCCTGCTACCACTACTGCACCTATCCTACCCCCTACCACTACTGCACCTATCCTACCCCCTGCTACTACTACTGCACCTATCTTACCCCCTACTACCACTACTGCACCTATCCTACCCCCTGCTACCACTACTGCACCTATCCTACCCCCTGCTACCACTACTGCACCTATCCTACCCCCTGCTACCACTACTGCACCTGTCCTTCCCCCTGCTACCACTACTGCACCTATCCTACCCCCTGCTACCACTACTGCACCTGTCCTACCCCCTGCTACCACTACTGCACCTATCCTACCCCCTGCTACCAGTACTGCACCTATCCTACCCCCTGCTACCACTACTGCACCTATCCTACCCGCTGCTACCACTACTGCACCTATCCTACCCCCTGCTACCAGTACTGCACCTATCCTACCCCCTGCTACCACTACTGCACCTATCCTACCCCCTACCACTACTGCACCTATCCTACCCCCTGCTACCACTACTGCACCTATCCTACCCCCTGCTACCACTACTGCACCTGTCCTTCCCCCTGCTACCACTACTGCACCTATCCTTCCCCCTGCTACCACTACTGGACCTATCCTACCCCCTACCACTACTGCACCTATCCTACCCCCTGCTACCACTACTGCACCCATCCTGCCCCCTGCTACCACTACTGCACCCATCCTGCCCCCTGCTACCACCACTGCACCTATCCTACCCCCTGCTACCACTACTGCACCTATCCTACCCCCTGCTACCACTACTGCACCTATCCTACATAATACCACTACTGCACCCATCCTGCTACCACTTCACTTATCCTACCTCCTACCACTACTGCACCCATCCTGCTACCAGTACTGCACCTATCCTACCACCTTCCACCTCTACTGCACCCATTCTACCCCACATACCCACACAGTGCCCATTATAAACACCCCCATACCCACATAGTGCTCATTATTCACACCCCCATAGTGACCATCATCTGCACACCCCTATACCACACAGTGCCTATTATACACCCCCCACAGCTCTCAGAACACTCTATACCCACACAGTACTCATTATACACACTTACAATGCTCATAGCACCCTCTATACCCACACACCTGCACAGTGGCCATCATACGCACAACCCATACCCACACAGTGCTCATTATACACCCCAACCCTGGCACACACAGCGCCTAGTATATGGGTACTCAATACCCACAGTGCCCAGGATACATCCCCCCATACACAGTGACCAGCATACATAAAATCCAATATCCACACACAGTGCTCAGCATAGACACAATTGCCACACCCACACAATGCTCAGCATACACACAAACAATCCCCAAACCAAAGCAGTGCCCAGCATACTCACCAACCCCATACTCAAACAGTGCCCAGCATACTCACCAACCCCATACTCAAACAGTGCCCAGCATACTCACCAACCCCATACTCAAACAGTGCCCAGCATACTCACCAACCCCATACTCAAACAGTGCCCAGCATACGCACACACCTCGTGTTATAGCGGTAGGGCTTCAAGAAGGACACGGAGAAGCTGATCTTAAAAGTTGACGGGGAGCAGGAAGCACCAAATCCTGGGTACTGATGCCTCCCTACCCCTAACACTGCCTACAGCACTACCTGCACCTAACCCCCTACTTGCCTCCCAATACTGCCATAACTGCTATCAACCATGTTGGGTGGTTCAATGCTATGTGGAGAGGCATAAGGGGAGCTCAAAAGCATACATTGCTATGGGACCCAGAAACTGTGAAGTAGGACCCCAATTTTTTAAAGTGAGGGGTCCCCGGGACCCACAATTTTTCCTGCTCGGCGCGATCACTGTATGCAGTTTCACACACACCCATAAAACGGCCAGTTTCCGCCCAGAAACACCCACTTCCTGTCAATCACATTACGATTGCCAGAACGAAGAAAATTCCTCGTAATGCCGTGAGTAAAATACCTAACTGCATAGCAAATTTACTTGGCGCAGTCGCACTGCGGACATTGCGCATGCGCGTTAGCGATTGATCGCTCCGTTGCGAAAAAAAATCAACGAGCGATCAACTCGGAATGACCACCATTGTTTCTTTTTTAGATGGAACCATGGGTCGTGCACGTGATGTGACTGGCAAAGGGGAGCCATTGGTTTTGGCCGAGACCATGGCAATAGCCTGGAGGAGGTGGCGGCATTTGTTTGTTGGTGATCCCTCGTAGACAGTGAGTAGTATCAATCTACAGAGGAAGAAGCATGGACACCAAGAATCTCAGCGGCGGAACAGTGGGCGAAATCAGGATCACAGGCATTTAAGGCGCCCAGCAACCACCAATCGTTCCAAACGCATCAGGAACTGCACCAAAAAAACAATGCCGGACCCAGCCAAACAGTCCCACAGTCCCAGATCTGGTGAATTGGAGGGCCACGTTAGATGTGGTGGCACGTCAGACTGGTGCTCTAAAAACCAATCCAAGCCTTTCGGCCACTGTTCCACCGCTGAGAGCACACCTAAAGTTTAACACTAATGAGATAGCTATTTTTATGGTAATTATTTTGAGCAATAGAGTAGGACCTGCAGTGTAGTGGGGTCCCTTGTCGGGGGCTGCAGGCTTAAATGCATTGAGCAATATCACTGACCTGGTTTGGGAGTGTTGTGGACTCGGGGCTTCTTCCGATGACCGGGAAGAGGAACCGCCACTGGGTCGTAGTAGAGATGGCCGGATGTAGGTCTTCCTCATGCAGAACTAAGACGGCAGGCGGGAGGCCCAGAGGAATTCTTGTAGGTCTCCTGTAAGACAAGACTTGTAGAAATAATGAAGGCTGGGGTACTGAGATATTGGAGACACTGTGGTATTGAAGGCACTGAGGTACTGGGAGTACAGGGAGTGCTGGGAGACCCTTGGAGGCACGGAGGTGTTTGGAGGCACGGAGGTGCTTGGAGGCACGGAGGTGTTTGGAGACACCGAGGTGTTTGGAGGGACGAGGTGCTTGGAGGCACGAGGTGCTTGGAGACACGGAGGTAACTGGAGGCACGGAGGTGCTTTGAGGCGCGGAGGTGTTTGGAGGCACGGGGTGCTTGGAGGCACGAGGTGCTTGGAGGCACGGAGGTGCTTGGAGGCACGGAGGTAACTGGAGGCACGGAGGTAACTGGAGGTACGGAGGTAACTGGAGGCACGGAGGTGCTTGAGGCGCGGAGGTGCTTGGAGGCACGAGGTGCTTGGAGGCACGAGGTGCTTGGAGGCACGGAGGTGCTTGGAGGCACGGAGGTGCTTGGAGGCACGAGGTGCTTGGAGACACGGAGGTAACTGGAGGCACGGAGGTGCTTGTAGGCACAGGATGCTTGGAAGCACAGGTTGCTTGTAGGCACAGGATGCTTGGAAGCACAGGATGCTTGCAGGGACAGGATGCTTGGAAGCACAGGATGCTTGCAGGGACAGGATGCTTGGAAGCACAGGATGCTTGCAGGGACAGGATGCTTGGAAGCACAGGATGCTTGCAGGGACAGGATGCTTGGAAGCACAGGATGCTTGCAGGGACGAGGGAGCTCTGGATCATAGCTTCCACAGGAGAAACGAAGATACTCAGGCATCGGATCTCTGCCTGGTATCTGATTTTAAATTCCCCGCCCTAGCCTGATTGGCGGAGCAGGCAGGTGACGTCAGACCTGCTCCGCCTCCTTGCCCTTGCTTGTGATGGCGGCGCCCTTGCTTCCGGGAAGCCGCCGGAGAGCAGCGCCGACCCGCCGCTGAAGCCGGAGACTGACAGGGGAAGAGAGGCGCCGGGCAGACCAGGCCACCCGCAGGGACAAGCGCGGTCGCCGCTGCCCGAGGTTCGTGACAGTACCCCCTCCTCCAGGAGTGGCCCCTGGACACTTCCCGGGCTTAGTCGGATGTCTGGAGTGGAAGATCCGAATCAGACGAGGAGCCGTTACTTCAGTAGCCCCAATCCAACTTCTCTCCTCAGGTCCATAACCCTTCCAGTCCACCAAGTACTGTAATTTTTTATGAAGATAACGAGAGTCCAGAATAGCTTTGATTTCAAACTCCGCTCCAGCTTCTGCCACTACGGACGTTGGCCTTGGGAGTGCTGAGTGGAATCGATTCAGTATGAGGGGACGGAGTAGAGAAACATGGAAGGCGTTAGGTATGCGAAGATGGGCAGGCAAACCCAGTTTACAGACCACAGGATTTAAGACTTGTAGCACAGGGTAAGGACCGATGAACCTTGGAGCGAATTTCATGGTGGGCACCTTCAACCGGAGATTCCGTGTGGACAGCCATACCCTGTCCCCAACTTTATATTGAGGTGCGGCTTGCCGTTTCTTATCTGCAAAGAACTTGTACCGAACAGAAACCTGCTTAAGATTAGCATGAACCTTTCTCCAAATTTGTCCAAAGTGTCGTAGAGTGGACGCTACAGCAGGAACCTCTATTATCGGAAGGCTTGGAAATTCCGGAACACGGGGATGGAACCCGTAGTTGACGAAAAATGGTGATTCCCCAGTGGAAGAATGAAACAAATGGTTATGGGCAAACTCCGCCCAAGGCAACAACTCCACCCAGTTGTCCTGTGAAGGAGAGAGATACAACCGAAGAAAAGTCTCTAGATCTTGATTGACTCGTTCCGTTTGTCCATTTGTTTGGGGATGATAAGCCGACGAAAACTTAAGTTTAATGTGTAGAGTTGAACAAAGGGCTTTCCAAAACCTGGCGGTGAACTGTACTCCACGGTCAGAAACAATCTCTTGTGGCAACCCATGCAAACGAAAATGTTCTCGGATAAACAATAGAGCCAGTTTCGGTGCTGTCGGAAGACCAGTCAAGGGCACAAAGTGTGCCATCTTCGAAAAACGGTCAACGATAACCCAAACGGTGTTGCAACCCTTGGAACAGGGCAAGTCAGTGATGAAGTCCATGGAAATGTGAGTCCAGGGTCTCACAGGGATAGGCAGAGGACGAAGTAACCCTGCAGGAGGCAGACGAGGAGATTTATGTTGTGTACATTGGGGACATGAATTAACGCAATCTTGTACATCCTTCCTCATGGTGTTCCACCAGTAAGACCTTTGCAGAAACTTGTACATCTTCTGAGCGCCGGGATGACCGGAAAACTTGGAGTTATGGACCCACCGTAGTATTCCTGGGCGGAATCTAGCTGGTACGGACATTCTTCCAGGAGGAGGAGCTGGAGTAGTTAAAGCAGCAGAGACAGAAACTGGATTCAGAATTAAACCCCGCTCCGGAGGTTCATCCTCGTCTGTGGGAACCTGTGAACGGGAAAGCGCATCTGCTTTAATATTGAGAGTCCCGGCACGGTACTTGATAATGAACGAGAATCGGGAAAAGAAAAGTGCCCATCTCGCCTGGCGAGGATTCAAACATTGTGCGGATTTGATGTACAGTAAATTCTTGTGATCCGTGTAGATGGTAAACACATGTTTAGCCCCTTCTAGAAGATATCTCCATTCTTCCAAGGCAGATTTGATTGCCAAGAGTTCCTGGTCTCCAATAGAGTAATTTCGTTCGGCTGGAGAGAATTTACGAGAGTGGAAGCCACACGGATGTAATTTCTTATCAGAGGAATGCTGGGAGAGGACAGCCCCCACCCCGACTGAAGATGCATCAACTTCTAAGAAGAAGGGTTCCTCGAAATTTGGTTGTTGGAGAACTGGAGCCGTCGTGAAAGCTAACTTTAAGCGAGAAAAAGCTACAATGGCTTCCGGAGGCCACAAACTAGGATTAGAACCCTTTCTCGTCAGGGCAGTAATGGGTGCAACAATGGTGGAGAAACCTTTAATGAATTTCCTGTAGTAGTTCGCAAAGCCCAGGAACCTTTGTATTGCTTTCAGGGAAAGAGGCTGAGTCCAATCACGAATGGCCGACAACTTTTCCGGATCCATGCGAAGCTCCGTCCCCGAGATGACATAACCGAGGAACGGAATAGATGTTACTTCAAAGGTACATTTGGAAAGCTTGGCGTAGAGATGATTCTCTTGTAAACGGTGTAGCACCTCTTTGACTTGAGTCCTGTGTTCGACAAGATTCTTGGAAAAAATCAGTATGTCGTCCAGATATACCACAACGCTCTGATACAGCATATCACGAAAGATTTCGTTGACGAATCCCTGGAAAACCGCGGGAGCATTACTAAGACCAAACGGCATCACCAAGTATTCGTAATGCCCATCTCGGGTATTAAAGGCAGTCTTCCATTCATCCCCCTCTCGGATGCGTATAAGATTATAAGCTCCTCTCAAGTCGAGTTTTGAAAAAATGCGGGCACCACGAACCCTATCAAATAACTCTGTGATTAGTGGCAAGGGGTATTTATTCTTAATAGTAATGTCGTTTAGGCCGCGGTAGTCGATGCATGGTCTCAACCCCCCGTCCTTTTTCTTCACGAAAAAGAAGCCTGCACCAGCAGGGGAGGAAGAGGGGCGAATGAATCCCTTGAGCATATTGGACTTAATATACTCCGACATGGCTTGAGTCTCGGGAAGAGACAGAGGATATGTGCGACCACGAGGTGGCGTCTTCCCTGGGACAAGGTCAATAGGGCAGTCCCAAGGCCTGTGAGGTGGTAACAGGTCAGCAGCTTGTTCCGAAAATACGTCCTTGTACCCTTGATATGCCTCCGGAATGTGCTCTTCATCCGTTTTGGAGGTAACACGGAGCGGACAAACAGGAGTAAGACAATTAGTGTGACAAAAGGAACTCCAGGACAGAATTTGTGACGACTTCCAATCGATGTGGGGGTTATGACTTTTCAGCCAAGGCATTCCAAGAACCAGATCATGGGGCATTTCTGGGATTACCAAGAGTTCCAAATCTTCCTGATGTAGAGCCCCGACCCGCAGCTTAACTGGCCCCGTGCGCCACATTATGAGACCTTTGGAAATTCTAGTCCCGTTGATAGCCGTCAGTGAAATTGGCCGCTCGATAGGCCGTAACTTTAAACCCAAACTTTGGGCACAGAAGGAAGAAACGAAGTTCCCTGCAGCTCCGGAATCCAATAGGGCTTCACAAGACCTGGAGACTGAATTGGAGACTAGAGTTACTGGAAGCAAGCAGTCCGAAGTTGGAGAAGCTTTTGTCGTAACTCCCAGCTTGACTCCTCCGGAACAAGCTAGGTCTGCCCGTTTCCCGGACGGACTTTACAAGATTTAAGAAAATGATCTGCGGCTCCACAGTAAAGGCAGAGTTTACCCTCACGACGACGCTGTCGTTCTTCCGGAGACAGTCGGGAGCGGTTAATTTGCATGGGCTCATCTGAGCTAGGTGAGGCCACCGGCCTAGGAGTAGGATTCCGGAACCTGGAACGATCCGAACGGTTACGTTCTCTTCCACGCTCCTGCATCCGAAGATCCACCTTGACGCAAAGGGAAATCAAATCTTCTAATGGATCCGGCAGATCTCTAGTAACCAGCTCGTCTTTCAGCCGGTCGGAAAGACCGTTCCAGAAGGCAGCTCTCAGGGCATCATTATTCCAGCGTAGTTCGGAAGCAATGGTCTGGAAATGAACCACGTACTGGCCCACGGAACGGGCGCCCTGCCGAACACGGAGCAAATCGGAAGAAGCAGTGGTCATTCTGCCGGGCTCGTCGAAAATCCTTCGAAAGGACGAGATGAAGTTGGTGTAGTTGGAAACCATGGGATCAGATCGTTCCCATAATGGAGACACCCAATCCAAAGCAGAACCTTCCAACAGAGAAATAATATATGCTACCTTGGACCGGTCTGTAGGAAAGTTGTGTGCAAGTAGCTCGAAATGTACCTCGCACTGGTTCAAGAAACCACGACAATTTTTGGGATTCCCATTATAGCGGGACGGAGTAGGCAACTGAAGGCGTGGAGTGACACCGGCCGATGGTTGAACATTGCTGGCAACGGCAACTGGTGCGACTGCTGGAACAGGAGCCGGAATTACTGAGGCCAGAGACGCCTGAATCTGATCCAGACGCCCGGACAACTGCTGGAGGTACTGCATCACCTGACCTTGTGCTGCTTCCTGACTTTGCACTCGAGAAGCCAGGTTCTGGATGGCACTAGAGTCCGTGTTCCGATCCCCCGAGTCCATGAGGCCTGAGTATACTATCACTGACCTGGTTTGGGAGTGTTGTGGACTCGGGGCTTCTTCCGATGACCGGGAAGAGGAACCGCCACTGGGTCGTAGTAGAGATGGCCGGATGTAGGTCTTCCTCATGCAGAACTAAGACGGCAGGCGGGAGGCCCAGAGGAATTCTTGTAGGTCTCCTGTAAGACAAGACTTGTAGAAATAATGAAGGCTGGGGTACTGAGATATTGGAGACACTGTGGTATTGAAGGCACTGAGGTACTGGGAGTACAGGGAGTGCTGGGAGACCCTTGGAGGCACGGAGGTGTTTGGAGGCACGGAGGTGCTTGGAGGCACGGAGGTGTTTGGAGACACCGAGGTGTTTGGAGGGACGAGGTGCTTGGAGGCACGAGGTGCTTGGAGACACGGAGGTAACTGGAGGCACGGAGGTGCTTTGAGGCGCGGAGGTGTTTGGAGGCACGGGGTGCTTGGAGGCACGAGGTGCTTGGAGGCACGGAGGTGCTTGGAGGCACGGAGGTAACTGGAGGCACGGAGGTAACTGGAGGTACGGAGGTAACTGGAGGCACGGAGGTGCTTGAGGCGCGGAGGTGCTTGGAGGCACGAGGTGCTTGGAGGCACGAGGTGCTTGGAGGCACGGAGGTGCTTGGAGGCACGGAGGTGCTTGGAGGCACGAGGTGCTTGGAGACACGGAGGTAACTGGAGGCACGGAGGTGCTTGTAGGCACAGGATGCTTGGAAGCACAGGTTGCTTGTAGGCACAGGATGCTTGGAAGCACAGGATGCTTGCAGGGACAGGATGCTTGGAAGCACAGGATGCTTGCAGGGACAGGATGCTTGGAAGCACAGGATGCTTGCAGGGACAGGATGCTTGGAAGCACAGGATGCTTGCAGGGACAGGATGCTTGGAAGCACAGGATGCTTGCAGGGACGAGGGAGCTCTGGATCATAGCTTCCACAGGAGAAACGAAGATACTCAGGCATCGGATCTCTGCCTGGTATCTGATTTTAAATTCCCCGCCCTAGCCTGATTGGCGGAGCAGGCAGGTGACGTCAGACCTGCTCCGCCTCCTTGCCCTTGCTTGTGATGGCGGCGCCCTTGCTTCCGGGAAGCCGCCGGAGAGCAGCGCCGACCCGCCGCTGAAGCCGGAGACTGACAGGGGAAGAGAGGCGCCGGGCAGACCAGGCCACCCGCAGGGACAAGCGCGGTCGCCGCTGCCCGAGGTTCGTGACAAGCAATACATGAACTAAAACTCCACTGTTTATTATTGTTAGTTAAAATAGTGAGTGCAAGACACATTTATGTATGTAGTAAGGCTACTGGGAGACCTTAGATTGAGCAATATTGGATCTGACCATTACATTCCCTAAAGTCATAACCTCAGAACTGCACAGAGCAGGAACTATTATTCACAAGTAATTAGGAATGTGTTCATCATGAACAAGTCCACAATTACTGTCTGAAGGTTACACAATTATTTCAAGTCTACACAATTGATATTTGAGGATAAAGCCTTTAACAGAAAACACCCCTGAAGAAGTCACTATTGATGAAACGCGTTGGTGACATGCAATTTGGATTTAGAGTGAAATGGAGTGGATAAGAACGAGCCCGCCCATGCAAGGGTGAGAACAAGTGCAAAACGCTTGTCTTATGATTATACAGATATGTACTTGTGATAAGCTTTTAATCTGTTTTACTTGAAGTTCTAGATTCAAATTTCATTTTATTTCTGAATCTTATATGAATTGTATTTGGTGAGCTCAGGTCTACTGTATAGCAGGAAATATTTCATACCTGCATCATCTAACAAAATGCATATAAATTAGGCACTCCACAAAAAACAATACTAATTATATTATATACATACATACATACATATATACACATTTATATATAATCACTAATAATAAACTTCTGCTTGTTACTTTTAATAACATTATAATAAGTGTGTAATAACTCTCTACATGTGATATTTGTCATGGATAGCCTTGTGTTAGAAACACCCAACTGAGAACAAGGCTGATGGCGGAGGAGGGTGTAGGATAAGAGATTGCTGTAGTGACTGAGCAATGAGAATATGTGACTTCTGTAATAAGTGTTTATTACTCACCTGTGCTGATATCTGTAGGGATCTCCTCCTCCTTACACTGCTGATCACCCCTCACATACGTCTCTTCTTCTCCCTTCATATCTTCTGCCTTTATATCAGTCACATACGTCTCTTCTTCTCCCTTCATATCTTCTGCCTTCATATCAGTCACATATGTCTCTTCTTCTCCCTCTATATCTTCTGCCTTTATATCAGTCACATACGTCTCTTCTTCTCCCTCTATATCTTCTGCCTTTATATCAGTCACATACGTCTCTTCTTCTCCTTCTATATCTTCTGCCTTTATATCAGTCACATACGTCTCTTCTTCTCCCTCTATATCTTCTGCCTTTATATCAGTCACATACGTCTCTTCTTCTCCCTCTATATCTTCTGCCTTCATATCAGTCACATACGTCTCTTCTTCTCCCTCTATATCTTCTGCCTTCATATCAGTCACATACGTCTCTTCTTCTCCCTCTGTATCTTCTTCCTTCATATCAGTCACATACGTCTCTTCTTCTCCCTCTATATCTTCTGCCTTCATATCAGTCACATACGTCTCTTCTTCTGCCTCTATATCTTCTGCCTTCATATCAGTCACATACGTCTCTTCTTCTCCCTCTATATATTCTGCCTTTATATCAATCACATACTTCTCTTCTTCTCCCTCTTTATCTTCTGTTTTAATATCAGACAAACGTTCTTCCTAAATAACCAAAAAATAATACAATGGCATTTGCATAGTGTTAGATTAAACTGAGGTGAAACAGTATAATATCAGTGTATAAGACACACAGCTTCTCTACACATTATATAGTGACAGTCACTTTGGTATATTGGGGAGATCCTAAATACCACCTACCTGATCCTCCTGTGGGATCCTGTGATTCTCCTCTGTACAATCCTGGGAATACAGAGGACGGGGACATCTCTCTGGGGTATCTCTGTTACTGGGCCCATCTGTAGGAGACACACAAAGACTGAGAACAGTGTATATATGTGATTATCAGATGATGTTTGTATATAGGGGCCCCCATAGCTGCTCTCCCCTGTACAATACATGACAGTCTCCTCTTACCCAGTGATGTGAGGGGCCGGTGATTCTCCATCATCACGTCCTTGTACAGACCCCTGTGTTCCTCTATATACTCCTCCTCCTGCATGGAGACATAGACAGTGACATCCTGACACCTTATACACACACAGTGATACAGTCATCCCCCAGACACATTCCCCCGGTGTTACTGTATAATGCCCCATTTCCACCAATCACCTCTCCAGTCATCACCCAGACACGTCCCCTGGTGTTACTGTATAATGCCCCATTACCAGCAGTCACCTCTACAGTCATCACCCAGACACATCCCCTGGTGTTACTGTATAATGTCCCATTACTAGCAGTCACCTCTCCAGTCATCACCCAGACACATCCCCTGGTGTTACTGTATAATGCCCCATTCCCAGCAGTCACCTCTCCAGTCATCACCCACGCACGTCCCCTGGTGTTACTGTATAATGCGCCATTCCCAGCAGTCACCTCTCCAGTCATCACCCACGCACGTCCCCTGGTGTCACTGTGTAATGTCAAGGGGTCAGCTTGCTGGGGGTCGCTTGCGTGGAATTTAATAAGTGTGGAATTAAGAAGTGTGTTATCCGAACAGTTAAAAAAACAGCTGAACAAACATTGAGCACCATCAAGGAAAGGTAACTTACTTAAACAACTTATTCCTACACCACTTAACCCAAAATTATCTCACAAACGACCACAGCATGTTCATCAAACTACTGTTTCTTATTTCAATTCATGGAATTCTCACCAAATGTAACATTTTTACACTCACCCTAAAACTCACCCCTCTGTGCACATTACAGCTTCTATTCTCCACTCCCCTCTTCTAACCACTCATGAGATTTATACTTACTTCTCTGCAAGTACTATGACAACCACAATTGGCCACCAGAATAAACATTCGCAAACATCCACCAATATTTATCTCACTCTTCTGCTTTTATTATCTGGTGCCATATCACCAAATCCAGGCCCCAACCACCTGTCCCTCTCACACTCAGCTATCTCAAAACAACATAGAACTCCATCTAACCTCATAAATATCACGAGTCTCCCATCCCCTTCCAAGTCACTAAAATGTGGCTTATGGAATGCACGCTCTGTTTGTAACATATTACCATCCATCCATGACCTCTTCATATCTCACAACTTTTATCTGCTGGCTATAACAGAAACATGGCTCACACAATCAGACACGGCCTCCCCTGTCCACTTCACACACACCCCCAGGCCTGGTAATAGTAAAGGTGGTGGGGTTGGAATCTTACTGTCCCAATTTTTCACATACACTACCTTAAGTTCCATCAATCGCATTCACATCATTTGAAGTTCACTCTATCAGGATCCTCCCCCCCCCCCCCCTCCCCTTCTCTCTGCATGTTGCAGCTATCTATCGCCCTCCTGGGCAACCCAAAGAACAATTTCTAGAAGATTTTTCTGCCTGGCTTCCACACATATTATCCTCTGACATCTCCACCATCATTATGGGCGATTTCAATATAGCTCTTGACAGTCCACAATCTGTTCATGCCTCCAAACTCCTCTCTCTAACCTCCTCTCTTGGCCTCACCCAATGGTCTGAGTCCTCTACTCACTTGGAGGGCCACTGCATTGATCTTGTGTTCACCAGGCTCTGCTCAGTTTCTGAATTCATTAACACTCCTTTCCCTCTCTCTGATCACAACCTGATAACCTTCACAATCTCTTCTATTACTCTAAATTCTATGACACTAAAACCTAGCAAGCCTCCTCTAACCCGCAGAAATACTAACAATATACATTTTCAACAACTTTCCACTTCTCTGCAACAACTGCGCTCACCAATCTCTACATTTACCACACCTGACACTGCTGTATCCCACCTGCACAAGACCCTAGAGAGTGCCCTTGATGAAGTGGCTCCAGTTACCCATCACACTCCACGTAGGCTTAGATGCCAACCATGGCACTCTAAATCAACAAGACACCTACAAAAACTGTCACGTAAAGTAGAACGTCAGTGGCGTAAATCTCAGAATCCAAGTGACTTCCTCACATATAAGACCACCTACCACTCCTATCATCAGGCCCTGGACACTGCCAAACAAACATATTTCCAATCTCTCATCTCTTCTCATGCCACCAACCCCGTGACTTTAATACATTTTTTTTTTTTTTTAAATCAAGTACTTTTTTTATTTGGTTTTTTGACATTTATACATAACTCAAAACAAACATCAGCATTCTATTGACTGTAACAATTGCCATCAATAAAATTATATATGTTAAAGTTCAACATGTAGTGTGCGTCAATTATATTCACTTAGGGTTTCTTATCAAACGATATCTGTGTAAAGAAGGACTAGGTGTCCAGTGTCGGTCTGGCCAGCCTTGTGCTGCACCAGCGGTCCCACTTCTCTGTAAATTGAGAGGAGGAACCCCTTATCTTATACATATATCTCTCGTGTCGTATTACTGAATTTACTAATGCCCTCCACTGCTCCACCCTAGGCATGTCAGCTGAGAACCAAACCCTGGCAATGACAACCCTCGCCAGCGTAGTAAGACACAGGACATACCTGTACATTACCACAGAGTGTGTTTCCTCAAGATCTAATCCAAACAGGCATAGGCCGGGGTCTAACACGGGGAGGGATGGGGCAGTCATGGTTATATCACCCCATACCTTACACCAGAAAAGGGAAATTGCAGGGCAGTCCCATAACAAATGCCAGAATCCGGCATCGGTCTCCCGGCATCTGGGGCAGCAAGCGTTATCTCTAAGACCAGCCTTCTGCATAGTGACAGGAGTTCGATACACCCTGTGCAGAATGTAAAAAAAGACTTGTTTATATCGTATACATGGCGTAGTATATTTAATGGAGCCCAGGATCTGGATCCACTGCTACTGGGATAGAGGTCCCAAATCAGTCTCCCATTTGATGCGAAGTGTATTCAAATGATCATGACCATATTTGTTATTCAAAGCAGTATATATGACAGATATTTTTCCCCTTCGACTAAGAGAAGTGAGCAACGACTTAACGGGTGAATCTGCAATTGGAGGTGGGCCGTGAGGAAACTGGGTCTGCACAGCATGTCTAAGTTGAAAGTACCGAAACAAGGCAGTATTAGGTATATCAAATTCGAGTTTCAATTGCTGAAAAGACTTGAGCACTCCATCTTGGTAGAGTTGTTTTAGAGATATTACACCCTTAGTTATCCAAATATTATCTGGAGATATCTTGTACAGCTCTGAATAGGTACTATTAAACCATAGCGGAGTATTGGCATCTTGCCCCTCCCAATCATATAGAGTATGTGCATAGCGCCAGATTAGCAAGGCTTGGCGTAACAAGGGAGGCAAACCAGAAGCCGCACGGCCAGAAAGAAGGAGTTGAAGAGGAGAAAAGGAGAAAGCAGGAGAGCACCTCGCCCGCTCAGCCAGAAGACCCCCCATTGTTGGATCCAAGGAATCTCCAGTCCATTCACCAAGCTGGGACATTTGTGCTGCTACGTAATATAGTCTCAAATTGGGAAGACTCGCACCCCCCGAGAGTTGTGGTCTACTCAGCGTTTTAATAGAGACTCTTGCTGGTTTATTACCCCATATAAATGAGGACATAACGCCCTCAATTACAGTGAAGACTTTTTTCGGGAGGTAGACCGGAGAGTTATGTAGGGCATATAGGAACTTTGGCTGCATTATCATTTTGAATAAATTAACCCGACCCAGGATAGACAGTGGTAGCTTTTTCCAGCTATGAGCCCTTTCTTTAAATAACATCGTAATGGGGTCGATATTTTGGGCCACATAGCTACGTGCCATAGGGGTGATCCAGATACCCAAGTATTTAAACCGCAGCGTCCACTGCAAGGGGTACGCCCCCCGGGTATTTTCAGGGAGAAAACCAGACAAGGGAAAAATATGCGATTTATCCCAGTTGATCAGTAAACCAGAAAATACTCCAAATTCCTCCACTACCCGCAGCAAAGCCTGCAAGGAGTCCTCAGAGTCCTGCAAGAAAAGGAGCATATCGTCTGCATACAGGGCCACAACATCCACATGATCCCCAACCTTAATACCCCTAATCTCGTCATTAGATCGCAGCAAGGCGGCCAACGGTTCCACGGCAATAGCGAACAGCGCAGGGGATAGGGGGCAACCCTGTCGAGTGCCCCTCTCCAACGCAAACATCTCCGACGTGAAACCATTGGCCGTCACACGGGCCACAGGCAAAAAATACAATAACTGGAGAAATTTAATAAAACGAGGGCCAAAAGCAAACTTCTCCAGTACCCCCCACAAATATGTCCACTCCACTGAGTCGAATGCTTTGGCTGCATCTAGAGACACCACCACCGCATCCAACTCCCCCAGATCACGCCTCTGCAGATGACAAAACAGTCTACGTAAATTTTGGGCAGTTGATTTACCTGGCATAAATCCCGTCTGGTCCGGGTGAATGATTGTTGTAATAACTAAGTTCAATCTAGATGCCAAGATCTTTGCTAGTATCTTGACATCCGTATTGAGGAGGGAAATAGGTCTGTAAGATTCGGGGCGTAGGGGGTCTTTCCCCGGTTTCAGCAAGACAATTATATTTGCCTCAGCCATAGAGCGAGGGAGAGTCCCGCCCTCCAACAATAGGTCAAATAATTGTAAAAGATAGGGGGCAAAAAAGCTGCTAAATTTCTTATAGACTTCACCCGGAAGTCCATCACAACCCGGTGCCTTAGACGCTGGGAGGGACAGGATCGCAGCGTTCACCTCCTCCAGAGTAATTGGTGCATCTAGAGCCCCAGAGTCTTCCCGGGACAGACGGGGCAAATCCAACCGAGCCAAATAGTCCCTCAATTGATCATTGGAGTAAGTGGCTCGGGATGTATATAGCGAGGAATAGTAACTACGAAATGTCTCAGACACCGCCGAGCCAGAGTAACACATTTGGTTGTCAGAGTTCCTCACGCATTGAATCATTGTTCTAGTAGATTCTGACCGAGCCAGAAAAGCTAAATAACTGCCATTCATCTCCGCCTGAAAATAGTGTGCATGTCCCGCAAAAAGGAGTCTACGCCTGGACTTCTCAAATAAGCAATCGGACCACTCTCCTTGCGCGTCTCGCCACAACAGTTCATCAGAACGTAAATGGTTAGCTATATATTGGGATTCCAATTGCTGACATAGGGCCTCCAGTCTTATTTCCTCCTTTTTACTAGATAATTTAACCTCAGATATTCGTTTTATAAAGGAGCCCCGCTGGAACGCTTTGAAAGCGTCATGTTTGACCGCCAGTTCGGTGCAAGACAGATTACAAACCTGGAACCCCTCCCAGGCATCCACCAAATCCGCACCCTCCCCTATTAAGGTTAACCAGAAGGGATTAAGTTTCCACATTTTTGCACCGCGCTCCCAACCAACACTAACTGTAAGTGATACAGGAGAGTGATCCGATATACCCCTAGGAAGATAGTCCACCGCCAACACATCAGGGGACAAGTCAGGAGAAATCAAGATCAAATCAATGCGAGAGAAGGCATGGTAGGTAGCGGAGTGGCAGGAGAACTGAGTAGCCGTGGGATTGCGACTCCTCCATACATCCACCAACCCCAGTTCCCCCACCAGTCGTGCAAATGGAGTAGGGGATACAGAAGGGGAGGGAGAAGCAACCGACTCTCTCCATCTGTCCAGGGCATGATCCATCACATTGTTAAAATCCCCCAAGCATATCACTGGGGTAGCAGGGGATTGGGCTAGAAATCGGGCAGCATGACGCAGAACCTCATTGTTATATGGCGGGGGAACATAGACAGCCAAAATGTGGAATAGTCTACGATTAATATGTGCGCGCAAGAAGACGTATCTGCCATATTGATCTGTTTCACAGACGTCTAGGTGAAATTGTATAGATTTTCTAATTAGTACAGAGACACCCCTAGCGCTACCTGAGAAAGTGGAGTGGTAAACATGACTAATCCAGGGTTTCTTAAGTGCCAACACCCTACTTCCAAACAAATGGGTTTCAGAAAGACAAATTATGTCTGCCTGGTATTTTTTAACCTGAGTCAAGATCAACGATCTCTTAATCTTTTCGTTCAAACCCCTGACGTTCCAGCTGAGCAGACGAAGCCCCTTAGAAACAGCAGACATAGAAAGTAGGTGAGAAAAGGGTGGCAGGATATAAAAGAGAGACAAATATCAGAGCCCGGGTCGCAGAGCAGTGCAGGCCGTGAATAGGGACACCCAGTCCCCCCATGTCCCTGGAAACAGAGGAAATCAAAGCAATATCGTTCGCAAACATCGCAGCATAACAGAGCGCACACATAAGCAAAAATTGATGGCATGAAAAAAAACAAACTAACCCCCCCCCACACCCACCCTGTATCACCTTGGAAACTTAAGGTATACCTGGATCCCATAACTCCCACCAAATTAACTAAACTAAGGGATAGGGGCCTAACCAAGAACCCAAAGTAAAGCCCCTACACTATCTTCGGCATAGGCTCTCCACAGAATACCGATAGAAGTAGTGCCCTAACCCTGAAAAAACATATCTAGCAGCGTACCCCAACATAAAAAAAAAAAAAAAAAAAGGGGGAAAACACGAGAACCAACATCGATATTAGGCTGCCCGACATTGCCCCATCAAAGCATTGCATATGAACCACAGTGTGACTATCATAATAAGAAAAATATGAGACAATTAGGCTTAGCATTAAGAGAGCAATAAATCAACAATTGTGCAGTAACACGTCATCAAGGAGGGTGAGGCTGTCGTTCCAGCCATGCAGCAGCATCTTGAGGAGTTGAAAAAAAGTGAGTGGTGTTAGCGGACACCACTCGCAGCCTGGCCGGAAACAGCATAGAGTACTGTATATTACGATCACGGAGCTGACGTTTGATATGCAGAAACTGTGATCTACTCTTTTGCACCTCCAGAGCAAAATCGGGGAAAACGGATATATTATGTCCATCCAGTTGGAGAGGGCCCTGCGTCCGGGCCAGACGGAGTATAGCGTCACGGTCCTTAAAATGTAGGAAACGGGCAATAAATGTTCTAGACGGAGCCCCGGGTGGCGGCATCCTAGGCGGGAGTCTGTGTGCTCTTTCCACTGCAAATTGAGAGGTAAATGCTTCCCTGCCCAATACACCAATAAGCCAAGTTTCCAGAAATAATTCCGGGGAGGTGCCTTCCGCTCTTTCAGGGAGCCCAACAAAACGAATGTTGTTGCGCCGCAGTCTCCCCTCTATATCGGAAATTTTAGCCTGCATAGATACCATCTGGGTAGACAGGTCGGCCACTTTCGTCTGTAGGGGTGACGTATTATCTTCCAGAGTCGATATCCGATGTTCAGTTTCACCCACTCTTTCCCGGATTTTCTGTAGATCTTGTCTAAGCAGAGAGACGTCCGCCTGCACCTGCCCAATTCTGTCTGTGACCCTCTGTTCAGACGCAGAGATGGCCTGTAGTATTTGCTGGGTAGAGTGAACTTGCTCAGCGGGATCGGAGGCGGCAACCTCTGTCGCAGGCGAGGATGGGTCAGTGTCACCCTGCTTTGTCGAATGAGAGGGCTGCGACCTAGCATATTTCTCTAGTTTCGCAGCGGCGTTAGCCGCGTTATGACCTCCTTTCACCATTGCAGCACTGGGCGCGGAGTCAGGATATTACAGCAAAAAAGTCTCCAATCAGTATGGGGTCAGCACAGGGGGCCGCCTGGGTCAGGCAGATATGATAAACAATAATATAGCAGAGCAGAGTATGCTTATGGGCACACTGCAGAGTATTCTGTGTACAAGGAGTATTCCTGCATGGAAGCTGATTTATGGGCACAAGTGTGGCTATTGCAGAGATGCAGGAAGCGTTCACAGAGAGTATTCTCCCTTTCTCCTTTTTTCACCTCTCCCTTCTCTGCAGCTATATGTATTTCTTAGTATATGTGGGGAGGAACCACACACAGGGAATCTCTCTGTATATATCTATTAAGCCCAGGAGGGAGAGAGAGGGGCAGCCCCAGCCGCAGCTCACTCCGCCGCACGGCACCTCAGGACGGAGAGGATATCAGGTGCAGGGAGAAGAATGTGAGCCTGCAAGATGGCGGTTTTCGCGGGCTTTCCTGCCCGCACTCACCCGTCCGCAGCACCTCCGCGGGATTCCAGGCAAGTGCTGCCGCGATATGCCCGCCAGTCAGAGCCTCCCCTGTCTCGGTCCCCCGGCCGGAGGATCAAAGCAAGTCCGCCGCTACAAGCGCCGTCACGTGCCGTCTCGCAGAGAAGCAGGGAGCCAGGGCGGCACGCCGGAGGTGTTAGATGCAGGGAGCCGCGCTGCACACCGGACCAGTGCGGGTATGTAGAGGGGCAGTACAACTTCTTGTGCCAGCTGGCAGGTCACAGGAGCCACGGGTTAGGGGATAAACGGATTGTTAGACAGGATTTTTATGGAGAGCTAAATCTTCCCACTGCTACTCCATGCCTGTCCAAGCCACGCCCCGACTTTAATACATTTAAATCACTTCTTTACCCTCCCACACCTCCCCCACTAGCTACTATCAGTGCACAAGAACTTGCTTCCTACTTCAAGGATAAGAGTGATAAAATCCGAGATGAAATGGTATGCTCTTCCTCAGCCAGTGACCTGCTCAATTCCCTACCTGAACCCTCTGGCACTTTCTCTTCATTTGATCCCACAAGTGAAGATGAAGTATCAACACTCTTTCCATCCTCCTACTCCACTACCTCTCCTCTTGATCCTATACCCTCACAAGTCAGTAAAACTTTGTCTCCTGTGCTTATCCCAACCTTAACTAAAATCTGTAATCTCTCTCTCTACTGGTATCTTTCCTTCTCTGTTTAAGCATGCAGTGATTACTCCCATTACTAAACAAACACAACTCTGACCCAAACACACTCTCTAACTACCGTCCCATTTCTCAGCTACCATGTCCCTCCAAGCTACTTGAGAGACTTGCCTACATTCGCCTCACACACTTTCTTAACTCCCACAATTTATTGGACCCACTTCAGTCAGGCTTTCATGCCCAACACTTCACAGAGACTGCACTGACCAAAGTAGTGAATGATCCAGTCACTGCTAGATCGAAAGCCCATTACACACTACTCATTCTTCTAGATCTCTCTGCTGCTTTTGACACTACCACTGTCTTCTCATACAAACACTACAATCCCTAGGTCTTCAGGACACAGCCCTCTCCTGGTTCTCATCTAATCGCTCTTTCAGTGTTCACTTCTCTGATTCTATCTTTTCTTCTCTACCTCAATCAGTTTGAGTACTGCAAGGCTCAGTCTTGGGTCCTCTGTTGTTCTCAATCTATACCTCATCTCATCGCTGGGTGATCATATCATACTACCCATTAAGAACCTAGCAATCTGATGGACCATTATGCAACAGGTAGCATCTATCCTTGTGTATCAATGCCTATTCCCCCATAGATTGTAAGCTTGCGAGCAGGGCCTTCCTACCTCTATGTCTGTCTGTTTTTACCCAGTTTTGTTCTATTACTGTTGTTCTAATTGCAAAGTGCAACAGAATATGCTGCGCTATACAAGAAGCTGCTAATAAATAATAAATACAACACAGGCCGCTCCCCCTGTATACTATGACAGCACAGAAAGCTACCCCTGTATATTATGACAACACATGCTGCTCCCCCTGTACACTATGACAGCCCAGGAAGCTACCCCTGTATATTATGACAACACAGGCCACTCCTTCTGTATATTATGACAATACAGGCCGCTCCCTCTATATACTATGACAGCACAGGAAGCTACCCCTGTATACTATGACAATACAGGCCGCTCCCCCTATATACTATGACAACACAGGAAGCTACCCCTGTATAATATGACAACACAGGAAGCTACCCCTGTATATTATGACAGCACAGGTTGCTACCCCTGTATATTATGACAACACAGGCCACTCCTTCTGTATAGAAAGAAAATACATTCCGATCACCCTATATAATAATAGTAACGAGACACCACAGGCCCCTCTGCTTGTATATTATGACAACACAGGCCACTCCCCCTGTATACTATGACAGTACAGGATGCGACCCCTGTATTATTACAACACAGACCACTCTTCCTGTATAGAAAGACAATACATGTCGTTCACCCTATATAATAATAGTAACAAGACACCACAGGCCACTTCCCCTGTATAAAAGGGAAACACAGGCTGCTCCCCCTGTATAGTAGGATGTCATCATCCACTACCCCTGTATAGGAGGATGCCCCATGTCGCTCCCCCTGTAGAGTAGGACAACACATGCCACTCTCCTGTATTTTAATACAGCTCCCCTGAATATTAATACAACACCTGTAATGTCCCGCAGAATTACAGTAACGGGGGGTCTGCGCCACCTGTATCACGGTAACGGCGGGATGTGCGCCCTCTGTATTACGGTAACGGCAGGGACTGCGCCACCTGTATTACGGTAACGGCGGGGTCTGCTCCCCCTGTATTACGGTAACGGTGGGGTCTGCGCCATCTGTATTACGGTAATGGTGGGGTCTACACCACCTGTATTACGGTAGCGGAGGGGTCTGCCCCACCTGTATTACGGTAACGGCGGGGTCTGTGCCACCTGTATTACGGTAACGGTGGAGACTGCGCCACCTGTATTACGGTAATGGCGGAGTCTGCGCCACCTGTATCACGGTAACGGTGGGGCCTGCTCCACCTATATTACGGTAATGACGGGTTTTTCACCACATTTATTACGGTAACGGTGGAGTCTGCGCCAGCTGTATAACGGTAACGGCATTGGGTATTACGGTAACGACGGGGTCTGCGCCACCTGTATTACGGTAACAGCGGGGTCTGCGCCACCTGTATTACGGTAACGGCGGGGTCTTCTCCACCTGTATTCCGGTAACGGCGGGATTTGCGCCACCTGTATCACGGTAACGGTGGGGTCTGCACCACATGTATTACGGTAACGGAGGGGTGTGCGCCCCCTGTATTACCGTAACGGCAGGGTCTGCGCCACATGTATTACGGTAATGGCGGGGTCTGCGCCACCTGTATTACCGTAACGGCAGTGTCTGCGCCACATGTATTACGGTAACGGCGAGGTCTGCGCCACCTGTATTCCGGTAACGGCGGGGTCTGCCCCACCTGTATTACGGTAACAGCGGGGTCTGCGCCACCTGTATTACAGTAACGGCGGGATCTGCGCCCCCTGTATTACGGTAACGGTGGGGTCTGCGCCACATGTATTACGGTAACGGCGGGGTCTGCGCCACCTGTATTACAGTAATAGGACACTAGAGTGTCAGCCACCTGTACAGGGATAATGCAGCACCAGAGGCTGCTCCAGCTGCACTATAACAAGGCACCAGAGGCTGCTCTCCCTGTAGTACAGAACCTGACACCAGAGCTGCTCAGCCTATAGAATAATAATAATAATATCATTACCTGCTGCCAGACACAGCAATGGCTGCTCTCTGCTCCTGCTGCCTTGTGGGAATGATAGAAGGAAGGCGGAGCTCAGACCAGGGGAAAATGGCCGCCGCTCCTGACGTCACTGCACGGCCAGGGAACCAATTGCTGCTGCCGGACTGGTCTACAAGAAAATGGCCGCCGGCCTCCTCCACTGAGGACATGTGTTGTAATTGTCATTACAAAGTACGGAACTGTGGGTGGGTGGAGGAGGGGAGGGTCCAGTAACCAGGTAGCAGCCGTTGCCAATCATGCCCTACTTCCGGTCTGTGCGTTCCGACTTACTTCCTTACTGTGCGTTCCACATACAGGAAGTGAGTTTTCATCGACTGCTGCAGCCTCCCAGTGTCCGTAGAGATCAGGTAATTGCGTCTTACTATACAGGGGGAGCAGTCTGTGGTGTCCTGTTATTATTATTATACAGGGGGAGCAGCCTGTGCTGTCCTATTATTATTAATATACAGGAAGAGGAGCCTGTGGTGTCCAGTTAGTATTATACAGGGGGAGAAGCCTGTAGTGTCCTGTTGTTGTTATTATTATTATTTTATTATTATTATACAGGAGAAGCAGCCTGTGGTGTCCAGTTATAATTATTATACAGGGGGAGCAGACTGTGGTGTTCTGTCATTATTATTATACAGGGGGAGCAGCCTGTGGTGTCCAGTTATTATTATTTTTTACAGGAGGAGTAGCCTGTGGTGTATTATTATTATTTATATTATTATTATTATTATTATACAGGAGGAGCATCCTGTGGTGTCCTGTTGTTATTATTTTTATTATTATTTTACAGAGTGAGCAGCCTGTGGTATCCTCTTATTATTAATATTATACAGGAAGAGCAGCCTGTGGTATCCTGTTATTATGATTAAGGAGAAGCAGCCTGTGATGTCCTGTTGTTATGGTTATACAGGAGGAGTAGCATTTGGTGTCCTGTTATTATTATACAGGGTGAGCAGCCTGTGGTGTCCTATTATTATTATACAGGGTGAGCAGCCTGTGGTGTCCTATTATTACTATTATTATTATGCAGGAGGAGCAGCTTATGGTGTCCTGTTGGTATTAATAATATTATTATTATTATTATTATTATTATTATACAGATGGAGCAGCCTGTTGTGTCTTATTATTATTATTATTATTATTATTATTAATAATATTATTATTATAAGTATTATACAGTGGGAGCAGCCTGTGGTGTCCTATTATTATCATTATTATGCATATGTTGCAGCCTGTGGTGTCCTGTTGTTGTTGTTATACAGGGGGAGCGGCCTGTGGTGTCCTGGTATTGTACAGAGGGAGCGGCCTGTCGTGTCCTGTTATTATTATTATACAGGCGGAGCAGCCTGTCATGTCATTTTATTATTACTATTAAGGAAGAGCAGAATGTGGTGTCCTGTTGTTATTAGTGTTATACAGAGGGAGCAGGTTTTTGTGTACTGTTATTATTATACAGGAACAGCAACTTGTGGTGTCCTGGTATTGTTATTATACATTGGGAGTGATGGTGATGTCCTACAATACAGGAGGAATGGTCTGAGGTATCCTGCTTTTAAAGACATCTGTTATTATTTTTATACTGGGGTGCAGCCTTTAGTATCATTATTATTATTATTATTATTATTACTATTAATTTTATTATATGTAATTGTGGGGATTGAAAATTTTGCTAAAATTTTAGGATATATTAAAGCAGAGACCATAATATCCCTGGCATGTGTAACAGAAGATAATTGGAGCAGTAGGAAGAAATTGTATATCACACTCCTGGGAGTGTCACTGTGACGTCATTTATATCTATAGTAATAATACAGGGACATGACTGGGGAGGTGAGGGGATCTGGGAGTGTCACAGTGACATCACTTACATCTATAGTAATAATACAGGGACGTGACTGGGGAGGTGAGGGGATTTGGGAGCATCACAGTGATATCACTTATATCTATAGTTATAATACAGGGAGGTGAGGGGATCTGGCAGTATTTACAGTGATATTGATGTCTCCCCTATTTCACAGGGTTAAACAGTGGTAAAGAAGACATCCGATCGCATTGTGTTAGGAGGACTGAGCAGAGCCCCATCACGGTGCCTCCACCTCACTCACTGATACATGAGACACAATAACCAAAAGATCCTGGAACTCACCAACAAGACGATTCAGCTGCTGACTGGAGAGGTGACTGCTGGGTATTGGACATTATACAGTAACACCAGGGGACGTGTCTGGGTGATGACTGGAGAGGTGACTGCTGGGAATGGGACATTATACAGTAACACCAGGGGATGTGTCTGGGTGATGACTGGAGAAGTGGCTGCTGGGAATGGGGCATTATACAATAACACCGGGGGATGTGTCTGGGTGATGACTGGAGAGGTGACTGCTGGGAATGGGACATTATACAGTAACACCAGGGGACGTGTCTGGGTGATGACTGGAGATGTGACTGCTGAGAATGGGACATTATACAGTAACACCAGGGGATGTGTCTGGGTGATGACTGGAGAGGTGACTGCTGGGAATGGGGCATTATACAGTAACACCAGGGGATGTGTCTGGGTGATGACTGGAGTGGTGTCTGCTGGGAATGGGGCATTATACAGTAACACCAGGGAATGTGTTTGGGTGATGACTGGAGAGGTGACTGCTGGGAATGGGGCATTATACAGTAACACCAGGGGATGTGTCTGGGTGATGACTGGAGAGGTGACTACTGGGAATGGGACATTATACAGTAACACAAGGGGATGTGTCTGGGTGATGACTGGAGAGGTGACTGCTGGGAATGGGGCATTATACAGTAACACCAGGGGATGTGTCTGGGTGATGACTGGAGAGGTGACTGCTGGGAATGGGGCATTATACAGTAACACCAGGGGATGTGTCTGGGTGATGACTGGAGAGGTGACTGCTGGGAATGGGGCATTATACAGTAACACCAGGGGATGTGTCTGGGTGATGACTGGAGAGGTGACTGCTGGGAATGGGGCATTATACAGTAACACCGGGGGATGTGTCTGGGTGATGACTGGAGAGGTGACTGCTGGGAATGGGGCGTTATACAGTAACACCAGGGGATGTGTCTCGGTGATGACTGGAGAGGTGACTGCTGGGAATGGGGCATTATACAGTAACAACGGGGGACGTGTCTGGGTGATGACTGGAGAGGTGACTTCTGGGAATGGGGCATTATACAGTAACACCAGGGGATGTGTCTTGATGATGACTGGAGAGGTGACTGCTGGGAATGGGGTATTATACAGTAAAACCGGGGGATGTGTGTTGGTGATGACTGGAGAGGTGACTGCTGGGAATGGGACATTATACAGTAACACCAGGGGATGTGTCTGGGTGATGACTGGAGAGGTGACT
>NW_026968554.1:0-85431 GCF_028390025.1 Pseudophryne corroboree
TCATAATACAGTAGGAGCAGAATGACTGTCCAGTGGTAGGGGACATACAGTACTGTACTGTGCCTGTATTTAACTCGTGTTGGAGGAGAGGCGATTTCGCACACAGAGGCGAAAAGGGGTCTTCACAGTGAGGGAAATACTGTACAGTACATGTTTGGAATTCCCTGCCTGAAAAGTAATAAAAGTGGACTTGGTCAATACTTTTAAGAATGGGCTTGTGAAAATCCTACTGTACTTACTATACTGTGGCGGCTCCGACGACTCAGAGTCCACGTAAGTGACATCTGTGTTGAATATAAAAAAAACAAAAAGAAAAGTCAATGGGATTTCTGCAATCAGGATACCGCTGTCGGTCACTTGACTGCTGGAATCCTGACCACTGGTCACGCAAACCCAAGCCATTGGTACTGTTAATAAATCAATGAATGTAGAATGTAGAGTACTGTACAGTAGATTACAATTCTTACCAGGCTGGCCTGAAGGCTCCCCCATTTCCTCCTCCTCTGTATCAATAACGAGGCGGTCTGTGTGTACAAGATAACAAGTATTGTAAAATAAAAAAATTACAGTAATACTGTAGGAAACTAGTGTGTCTGTAACAAAAATAATGATTACCACTTCCAGAGCTCTGCTGGTCAGACGGTGTTGGTGGTGGTGGTGGTGGTGGTGGTGGTGGTGGTGGTACTGTGAGAAAAAACAACAGTGCTGTAAGTGAAGGTGTCAATTTGAAACATGTACTGTACAGTATCCAGGACACATGTACAGTAGTGTAACAACGATGACAGTAGCACCAGAATTCTCGTTACACAATACCTGGCAGCGCAGCAGCAGGTGGTGGTGGTGGTGGTGGTGGTGGTACTGTGGGAAAAAAAATAACAGTACTGTAAGTGAAGCTGTCAATTGGAAACATGTACTGCACAGTATCCAGGACACATGTACAGTAGTGTAACAACGATGACAGTAGCACCAGAATTCTCGTTACACAATACCTGGCAGCGCAGCAGCAGGTGGTGGTGGTGGTGGTGGTGGTGGTGGTACTGTGGGAAAAAAAATAACAGTACTGTAAGTGAAGCTGTCAATTGGAAACATGTACTGCACAGTATCCAGGACACATGTACAGTAGTGTAACAACGATGACAGTAGCACCAGAATTCTCGTTACACAATACCTGGCAGCGCAGCAGCAGGTGGTGGTGGTGGTGGTGGTGGTGGTGGTGGTGGTGGTACTGTGGGAAAAAAAATAACAGTACTGTAAGTGAAGCTGTCAATTGGAAACATGTACTGCACAGTATCCAGGACACATGTACAGTAGTGTAACAACGATGACAGTAGCACCAGAATTCTCGTTACACAATACCTGGCAGCGCAGCAGCAGGTGGTGGTGGTGGTGGTGGTGGTGGTGGTGGTACTGTGGGAAAAAAAATAACAGTACTGTAAGTGAAGCTGTCAATTGGAAACATGTACTGCACAGTATCCAGGACACATGTACAGTAGTGTAACAACGATGACAGTAGCACCAGAATTCTCGTTACACAATACCTGGCAGCGCAGCAGCAGGTGGTGGTGGTGGTGGTGGTGGTGGTGGTGGTACTGTGGGAAAAAAAATAACAGTACTGTAAGTGAAGCTGTCAATTTGAAACATGTACTGCACAGTATCCAGGACCAAAAAGGGGTCCGGCCAATAAACAATCTGCATCAGAGAAGCAAGATACAGTATGCTTAAAGTATACAGTACTATATACTACAGTAGATCGCCAACAAACGTAAATTAACAAACAACTATCACTGGAATTTACCATCCTCATCCCGTAGCGAAGCACGGGTATTCAGCTATCTACAATGTTATTTATACTTTGTGTTTAATATTTACATTTAGTTTTGTAAACAGACATTCTTAACATTAACGGATTGCAGCGAGTTATCTGTGATGGTCAGGACAGGGGGTTGGGACTATAGAAATCACTATGTACTGTACACTACTGTATTTGACAATACTTACCAGCTTGGCGGCGCCTGTCCCGCCTCCTGTGACGTCGTGCTACCAGCCCTGTAAAAATATATATATACAGTATAATGGCAGCATACTGTACAGCCAATGAAATTCAACATTGACAGCATCTTTATGACATCACAATAAATGGAATTGTTCATTCTAGTACCCTGCACCTAATCACTCAGGAGGGCATAGTGTACTGTACTGTCTTCAAAACTTAAGGGGCACATTTCTAAATGTGACAAACAGTACACTTACAGTATCGCTACAGTACAGTAGGTCCAGGGTATTAGACAGAACACTACCTTTATAGACATTGTAACACACATAAGCATTGCCCTTATAAACATTATGACACACATCAGCATGCAGCCCTCCCACCCTTAACCATCTCAGTACTGTTCATTACATTACAAATTGATTTCATGACAGATGATGCAGTACTCACCTGAATTCATCTTATTCACGTCATGTCACAGTAGTGCAGTTTATTCACGTCACAGTACTGTCCTTGATTCACGTTGTGTCACACAGTAGAGCACCGTATTCACGTCACAGTACTGTCCTTGATTCACGTTGTGTCACACAGTAGAGCACCGTATTCACGTCACAGTACTGTCCTTGATTCACGTTGTGTCACACAGTAGAGCACCTTATTCACGTCACAGTACTGTCCTTGATTCACGTTGTGTCACACAGTAGAGCACCGTATTCACGTCACAGTACTGTCCTTGATTCACGTTGTGTCACACAGTAGAGCACCTTATTCACGTTACTGTACGTCACAGTAGTGCAGTAGTATATCCACATTACGTCACAAAGTAGAGATCTGCCAGTCATGAACCTTATGCAAGAGTAATGCACGTCAGAACACATTAGGCCACTGTAACATCCCTTAGAATAATTTCTGCCAAAGTAACATCCCTTAGAACACTGTACTACATATCTGAAACACAAATTTCGGCACACTGCAATTAAACCACACAATGCACTGCACGACTGCGTGATATGACAAACTGCACATTTCCCTGCAAAATATGATACAATGTACACTACACAAAAAACTGCAATTACCACATGTGTATACAGTACACTGCACGACAGTGCTGGCCCTAGCCAGGTACAGATACAGCCGCAGTCACGCAAAATATAGGCATGCCGCATATCATTTTAATCAGCAGAAGCTGCTGGTGCCCCTAAGCATAGCAAATGCCCTAGGCATTTGCCTACTGTAGTTTGCCTATGCCTAAGGCCTGCTCTGCTGCACGATGTGATTCACTATGTATTACACTCACTGCACAATACCATATTCTGAATGTACACTGCATGACACGCTGCAATTACGCAGCACGATACACTGTGATACATTGCATATACTGTACACTGCATGATACTGTACACTGCACAATCGTAGACCACCTGGATTGTAAAGAACTACTGTACTGTATATACACAAGTTTAAAAAAATAACAATTGTTTTTGTAAAACGCATGTCGATCTTTTTCCATGTCAACTTAACGACCATGTCAACCTACAGTAACTGGTGTCAACCAATTTCAAAAGCCGCACCATCTAGGTCGACGCAAAAAAACAAATTGACCTTTTGACCCGGGTTAACGTTTGGTCCTTGTTTAACCATTTGTTTACCACAAATACTGTACAGTGCTGTATAGACCGGATACCTGCTGCTACAGCAGCCCCTGCTATAATGTACTGTACCTGTAACTACAGTAACTTAAAGTACAGTAATCTACAGTAATGTACTGTACTTACAATCCCTTATGGCCTGCAGGCGTCGTGGGGTCCGCCTCACGAGGTCACTCCACCTCCTCTGGAGAGACCTCACCGTTCTCCTCCGGTTGTAGGTCCGGAGGATATCCCTGCTGGCCCTCCGGTATGCCCTCACTTTCTCCTCGTTGCTGGCGAGAGTTCTGTCCCGCCAGCGAACGAGGAGACGCAGCTCACCAAGAGCATAGGGACGGTCCCGTGCAGCAGCCATAACCGTCCTTATGCTCAATGAGCGTCTCAGACGTCGTGCGCCTCAGACGTCGTGCGTCTCAGACGTCGTGCGGTCCAGGCATTCAACGTACAGTACTGTAGTTACTGTACTTTGTGACAGTTTCCCTTAGTTTTAAATATGCCCTTTCTTTGACCACAGTATTTTCCACTGTCTTGCCCTACGCCCTTCCCTCCTGGGAGCCTTCACAGTTCTTATGCAATACACAAATACCGAAGATGCACAGTCCGTCAGAATACACTCATTTCATTCCCGCTGTTTAGGTGCATTTAGCGTAAAGAATCGCTCCTGCAGATGTACTTTGATTTATGTGAAACCTGTGTGCATCCTTCCATTGACTGTCTTACAATGTAAATAAAATAATACAGTGCATTATTACAGAAAAAAAAAAAAAAAAGAAAGAAAGCACATCAGGTCTCGAACCCTGGACTCCCAGCGAGGGAGGTGGGAGCCTTCACCCCTAGCCCACGACGCCTCATGAGAGATTTCCAATTTCATGTGTGAAAGTACTGCAAACAGCGCCCGGCCCCCGCCCCATTGCTGTTGGTTTATGCCTTAGAGGACTCGGACGCTCGCATTTGTAAAGCACGGTGTTTTCCTCCGCCTCCTGCTAGCCTGTTGCCCTTCCCCCATGGGAGCCTGCACAGATCATGCAGTAGACAGGGAGGGAATGCAGGTCATGTGCAATACACAAACGCCCACTGTAGTACTATTTTGCTCACTTACAGTACCGTACTGTACTGTAGGTTGCATTTAGCGTAAAGAATCGCTCCTGCAGATGTACTTTGATTTATGTGAAACCTGTGTGCATCCTTCCATTGGATGTACTGTATTGGAGATAATTTTTTTTTTTTTAAAGTGAATGTCACGGGAACACATTAAAAATAAGGTTGGCACTTCCTTCCCATTGGTGTTGGTTTACAGTATGCCGTAGTGTACTCGGACGCTCATGTAATTGCATTTCAAAGGCACAGTATTTTCCATCGTCTCCCCCCTACCCCCATCGCCCTTCCCCCCTGGGGGCCTGCACAGGGAGGAAATTCAGGTCCTGTGCAATACACAAACGCTGAAGATCTACTGTACAGTACTGTTTTGCTCAGTTGGTAGCGTCAGAATACACTCATTTCATTCCCGCTGTTTAGGTGCATTTAGCGTAAAGAATCGCTCCTGCAGATGTACTTTGATTTATGTGAAACCTGTGTGCATCCTTCCATTGACTGTCTTACAATGTAAATAAAATAATACAGTGCATTATTACAGAAAAAAAAAAAAAAAAGAAAGAAAGCACATCAGGTCTCGAACCCTGGACTCCCAGCGAGGGAGGTGGGAGCCTTCACCCCTAGCCCACGACGCCTCATGAGAGATTTCCAATTTCATGTGTGAAAGTACTGCAAACAGCGCCCGGCCCTCGCCCCATTGCTGTTGGTTTATGCCTTAGAGGACTCGGACGCTCGCATTTGTAAAGCACGGTGTTTTCCTCCGCCTCCTGCTAGCCTGTTGCCCTTCCCCCATGGGAGCCTGCACAGATCATGCAGTAGACAGGGAGGGAATGCAGGTCATGTGCAATACACAAACGCCCACTGTAGTACTATTTTGCTCACTTACAGTACCGTACTGTACTGTAGGTTGCATTTAGCGTAAAGAATCGCTCCTGCAGATGTACTTTGATTTATGTGAAACCTGTGTGCATCCTTCCATTGGATGTACTGTATTGGAGATAATTTTTTTTTTTTTAAAGTGAATGTCACGGGAACACATTAAAAATAAGGTTGGCACTTCCTTCCCATTGGTGTTGGTTTACAGTATGCCGTAGTGTACTCGGACGCTCATGTAATTGCATTTCAAAGGCACAGTATTTTCCATCGTCTCCCCCCTACCCCCATCGCCCTTCCCCCCTGGGGGCCTGCACAGGGAGGAAATTCAGGTCCTGTGCAATACACAAACGCTGAAGATCTACTGTACAGTACTGTTTTGCTCAGTTGGTAGCGTCAGAATACACTCATTTCATTCCCGCTGTTTAGGTGCATTTAGCGTAAAGAATCGCTCCTGCAGATGTACTTTGATTTATGTGAAACCTGTGTGCATCCTTCCATTGACTGTCTTACAATGTAAATAAAATAATACAGTGCATTATTACAGAAAAAAAAAAAAAAAAGAAAGAAAGCACATCAGGTCTCGAACCCTGGACTCCCAGCGAGGGAGGTGGGAGCCTTCACCCCTAGCCCACGACGCCTCATGAGAGATTTCCAATTTCATGTGTGAAAGTACTGCAAACAGCGCCCGGCCCCCGCCCCATTGCTGTTGGTTTATGCCTTAGAGGACTCGGACGCTCGCATTTGTAAAGCACGGTGTTTTCCTCCGCCTCCTGCTAGCCTGTTGCCCTTCCCCCATGGGAGCCTGCACAGATCATGCAGTAGACAGGGAGGGAATGCAGGTCATGTGCAATACACAAACGCCCACTGTAGTACTATTTTGCTCACTTACAGTACCGTACTGTACTGTAGGTTGCATTTAGCGTAAAGAATCGCTCCTGCAGATGTACTTTGATTTATGTGAAACCTGTGTGCATCCTTCCATTGGATGTACTGTATTGGAGATAATTTTTTTTTTTTTAAAGTGAATGTCACGGGAACACATTAAAAATAAGGTTGGCACTTCCTTCCCATTGGTGTTGGTTTACAGTATGCCGTAGTGTACTCGGACGCTCATGTAATTGCATTTCAAAGGCACAGTATTTTCCATCGTCTCCCCCCTACCCCCATCGCCCTTCCCCCCTGGGGGCCTGCACAGGGAGGAAATTCAGGTCCTGTGCAATACACAAACGCTGAAGATCTACTGTACAGTACTGTTTTGCTCAGTTGGTAGCGTCAGAATACACTCATTTCATTCCCGCTGTTTAGGTGCATTTAGCGTAAAGAATCGCTCCTGCAGATGTACTTTGATTTATGTGAAACCTGTGTGCATCCTTCCATTGACTGTCTTACAATGTACAGTAAATAAAATAATACAGTGCATTATTACAGAAAAAAAAAAAAAAAAGAAAGAAAGCACATCAGGTCTCGAACCCTGGACTCCCAGCGAGGGAGGTGGGAGCCTTCACCCCTAGCCCACGACGCCTCATGAGAGATTTCCAATTTCATGTGTGAAAGTACTGCAAACAGCGCCCGGCCCCCGCCCCATTGCTGTTGGTTTATGCCTTAGAGGACTCGGACGCTCGCATTTGTAAAGCACGGTGTTTTCCTCCGCCTCCTGCTAGCCTGTTGCCCTTCCCCCATGGGAGCCTGCACAGATCATGCAGTAGACAGGGAGGGAATGCAGGTCATGTGCAATACACAAACGCCCACTGTAGTACTATTTTGCTCACTTACAGTACCGTACTGTACTGTAGGTTGCATTTAGCGTAAAGAATCGCTCCTGCAGATGTACTTTGATTTATGTGAAACCTGTGTGCATCCTTCCATTGGATGTACTGTATTGGAGATAATTTTTTTTTTTTTAAAGTGAATGTCACGGGAACACATTAAAAATAAGGTTGGCACTTCCTTCCCATTGGTGTTGGTTTACAGTATGCCGTAGTGTACTCGGACGCTCATGTAATTGCATTTCAAAGGCACAGTATTTTCCATCGTCTCCCCCCTACCCCCATCGCCCTTCCCCCCTGGGGGCCTGCACAGGGAGGAAATTCAGGTCCTGTGCAATACACAAACGCTGAAGATCTACTGTACAGTACTGTTTTGCTCAGTTGGTAGCGTCAGAATACACTCATTTCATTCCCGCTGTTTAGGTGCATTTAGCGTAAAGAATCGCTCCTGCAGATGTACTTTGATTTATGTGAAACCTGTGTGCATCCTTCCATTGACTGTCTTACAATGTAAATAAAATAATACAGTGCATTATTACAGAAAAAAAAAAAAAAAAGAAAGAAAGCACATCAGGTCTCGAACCCTGGACTCCCAGCGAGGGAGGTGGGAGCCTTCACCCCTAGCCCACGACGCCTCATGAGAGATTTCCAATTTCATGTGTGAAAGTACTGCAAACAGCGCCCAGCCCCCGCCCCATTGCTGTTGGTTTATGCCTTAGAGGACTCGGACGCTCGCATTTGCTAGTCCTCCATTCCCATTATGCATTAGCGAACTCAGACGCTCATATATTTTAAAAGCACGGTGTTTATACATTGTACTGTACATTCTTCCTTTTACACAATTACTGTAGTTGCGTCTCCATACACATACTGTACAGTACTCCATACTTTTTTCCACCGCCTCCCGTTACGCCTACAGTATTGCCAGAGCTGTAGATCAATCCGCCGCTATACTGTACGATCGAAAGTACTGGATTAGTGGAGCATTAGCGACACAGTGGTGGAGATGTGTAATGCATGATGAGTATCTAGATCGTCTCAACGCGCCTGCCTGTGATGAAACTCAGCTATCGCATTAGCGTGGCTAGACGCCCGTCTCGGCGGAGAAACAGTCAAGATAAAGGTGGCTACATCTGTACTATCCCAAAATGTATCACTAAGGTGACAGAAGTTGATTTCGGAGCATAATTTTTGAACAGTAGCTTCAACCATTTTGTGGCATATGAGAAATTCCCTAAGCCCCGGACCTGTCGATTTTGGTCAAAAATGAAAATTTCAAAAGTGCCCCAATTTCTGCTTTAAACTTTAGGTACTATCCCAAAATGTATCACTGAGGTGACAGAAGTTGATTTCGGAGCATCATTTTTGAACAGGAGCTTCAACTGTTTTGTGGCATATGAGAAATTCCCTAAGCCCCGGACCTGTCGATTTTGGTCAAAAATGAAAATTTCAAAAGTGCCCCAATTTCTGCTTAAATTTTTAGGTACTATCCCAAAATGTATCACTAAGGTGACAGAAGTTGATTTCAAGGCATAATTTTTGAACAGGAGCTTCAACCATTTTGTGGCATATGAGAAATTCCCTAAGCCCCGGACCTGTCGATTTTGGTCAAAAATGAAAATTTCAAAAGTGCCCCAATTTCTGCTTTAAAGTTTAGGTACTATCCCAAAATGTATCACTAAGGTGACAAAAGTTGATTTCAAGGCATAATTTTTGAACAGGAGCTTCAACCATTTTGTGGCATATGAGAAATTCCCTAAGCCCCGAACCTGTCGATTTTGGTCAAAAATGAAAATTTCAAAAGTGTCCAAATTTCTGCTTTAATTTTTAGGTACTATCCCAAAATGTATCACTAAGGTGACAGAAGTTGATTTCAGAGCATAATTTTTGAACAGTAGCTTCAACCGTTTTGTGGCATATGAGAAATTCCCTAAGCCCCGGACCTGTCGATTTTGGTCAAAAATGAAAATTTCAAAAGTGCCCCAATTTCTGCTTTAAAGTATAAGAACTATCCCAAAATGTATCACTAAGGTGACAGAAGTTGATTTCGGAGCATGATTTTTGAACAGGAGCTTCAACCATTTTGTGGCATATGACAAATTCCCTAAGCCCCGAACCTGTCGATTTTGGTCAAAAATGAAAATTTCAAAAGTGCCCCAATTTCTGCTTTAAAGTTTAGGTAATATCCCAAAATGTATCACTAAGGTGACAGAAGTTGATTTCGGAGCATACATTTTGAACAGGAGCTTCAACTGTTTTGTGGCATATGAGAAATTCCCTAAGCCCCGGACCTGGCAATTTTGGTCAAAAATGAAAATTTCAAAAGTGTCCCAATTTGTGCTTTAAAGTTTAGGTACTTTCCCAAAATGTATCACTAAGGTGACAGAAGTTGATTTCGGAGCATAAATTTTGAACAGGAGCTTCAACTGTTTTGTGGCATATGAGAAATTCCCTAAGCCCCGGACCTGTCGATTTTGGTCAAAAATGAAAATTTCAAAAGTTCCCCAATTTCTGATTTAAACTTTAGGTACTATCCCAAAATGTATCACTAAGGTGACAGAAGTTGATTTCAGAGGATAATTTTTGAACAGTAGCTTCAACCGTTTTGTGGCATATGAGAAATTCCCTAAGCCCCGGACCTGTAGATTTTGGTCTAAAATGAAAATTTCAAAAGTGCCCCAATTTCTGCTTTAAAGTTTAGGTACTATCTCAAAATGTATCACTAAGGTGACAGAAGTTGATTTCGGAGCATCATTTTTGAACAGGAGCTTCAACTGTTTTGTGGCATATGAGAAATTCCCTAAGCCCTGGACCTGTCGATTTTGGTCAAAAATGAAAATTTCAAAAGTGCCCCAATTTCTGCTTTAAAGTTTAGGTACTATCCCAAAATGTATCACTAAGGTGACAGAAGTTGATTTCGGAGCATCATTTTTGAACAGTAGCTTCAACCATTTTGTGGCATATGAGAAATTCCCTAAGCCCTGGACCAGTCGATTTTGGTCAAAAATGAAAATTTCAAAAGTGCCCCAATTTCTGCTTTAAACTTTAGGTACTATCCCAAAATGTATCACTAAGGTGACAGAAGTTGATTTCGGAGCATCATTTTTGAACAGGAGCTTCAACTGTTTTGTGGCATATGAGAAATTCCCTAAGCCCCGGACCAGTCGATTTTGGTCAAAAATTAAAATTTCAAAAGTGCCCCAATTTCTGCTTTAAACTTTAGGTACTATCCCAAAATGTATCACTAAGGTGACAGAAGTTGATTTCGGAGCATCATTTTTGAACAGGAGCTTCAACTGTTTTGTGGCATATGAGAAATTCCCTAAGCCCCGAACCTGTCGATTTTGGTCAAAAATGAAAATTTCAAAAGTGTCCAAATTTCTGCTTTAATTTTTAGGTACTATCCCAAAATGTATCACTAAGGTGACAGAAGTTGATTTCAGAGCATAATTTTTGAACAGGAGCTTCAACTGTTTTGTGGCATATGAGAAATTCCCTAAGCCCCGGACCTGTCGATTTTGGTCAAAAATGAAAATTTCAAAAGTTCCCCAATTTCTGATTTAAACTTTAGGTACTATCCCAAAATGTATCACTAAGGTGACAGAAGTTGATTTCAGAGGATAATTTTTGAACAGTAGCTTCAACCGTTTTGTGGCATATGAGAAATTCCCTAAGCCCCGGACCTGTAGATTTTGGTCTAAAATGAAAATTTCAAAAGTGCCCCAATTTCTGCTTTAAAGTTTAGGTACTATCTCAAAATGTATCACTAAGGTGACAGAAGTTGATTTCGGAGCATCATTTTTGAACAGGAGCTTCAACTGTTTTGTGGCATATGAGAAATTCCCTAAGCCCTGGACCTGTCGATTTTGGTCAAAAATGAAAATTTCAAAAGTGCCCCAATTTCTGCTTTAAAGTTTAGGTACTATCCCAAAATGTATCACTAAGGTGACAGAAGTTGATTTCGGAGCATCATTTTTGAACAGTAGCTTCAACCATTTTGTGGCATATGAGAAATTCCCTAAGCCCTGGACCAGTCGATTTTGGTCAAAAATGAAAATTTCAAAAGTGCCCCAATTTCTGCTTTAAACTTTAGGTACTATCCCAAAATGTATCACTAAGGTGACAGAAGTTGATTTCGGAGCATCATTTTTGAACAGGAGCTTCAACTGTTTTGTGGCATATGAGAAATTCCCTAAGCCCCGGACCAGTCGATTTTGGTCAAAAATTAAAATTTCAAAAGTGCCCCAATTTCTGCTTTAAACTTTAGGTACTATCCCAAAATGTATCACTAAGGTGACAGAAGTTGATTTCGGAGCATCATTTTTGAACAGGAGCTTCAACTGTTTTGTGGCATATGAGAAATTCCCTAAGCCCCGAACCTGTCGATTTTGGTCAAAAATGAAAATTTCAAAAGTGTCCAAATTTCTGCTTTAATTTTTAGGTACTATCCCAAAATGTATCACTAAGGTGACAGAAGTTGATTTCAGAGCATAATTTTTGAACAGGAGCTTCAACTGTTTTGTGGCATATGAGAAATTCCCTAAGCCCCGGACCTGTCGATTTTGGTCAAAAATGAAAATTTCAAAAGTTCCCCAATTTCTGATTTAAACTTTAGGTACTATCACAAAATGTATCACTAAGGTGACAGAAGTTGATTTCAGAGGATAATTTTTGAACAGTAGCTTCAACCGTTTTGTGGCATATGAGAAATTCCCTAAGCCCCGGACCTGTAGATTTTGGTCTAAAATGAAAATTTCAAAAGTGCCCCAATTTCTGCTTTAAAGTTTAGGTACTATCTCAAAATGTATCACTAAGGTGACAGAAGTTGATTTCGGAGCATCATTTTTGAACAGGAGCTTCAACTGTTTTGTGGCATATGAGAAATTCCCTAAGCCCTGGACCTGTCGATTTTGGTCAAAAATGAAAATTTCAAAAGTGCCCCAATTTCTGCTTTAAAGTTTAGGTACTATCCCAAAATGTATCACTAAGGTGACAGAAGTTGATTTCGGAGCATAATTTTTGAACAGTAGCTTCAACCATTTTGTGGCATATGAGAAATTCCCTAAGCCCCGGACCAGTCGATTTTGGTCAAAAATGAAAATTTCAAAAGTGCCCCAATTTCTGCTTTAAACTTTAGGTACTATCCCAAAATGTATCACTAAGGTGACAGAAGTTGATTTCGGAGCATCATTTTTGAACAGGAGCTTCAACTGTTTTGTGGCATATGAGAAATTCCCTAAGCCCCGGACCAGTCGATTTTGGTCAAAAATTAAAATTTCAAAAGTGCCCCAATTTCTGCTTTAAACTTTAGGTACTATCCCAAAATGTATCACTAAGGTGACAGAAGTTGATTTCGGAGCATCATTTTTGAACAGGAGCTTCAACTGTTTTGTGGCATATGAGAAATTCCCTAAGCCCCGAACCTGTCGATTTTGGTCAAAAATGAAAATTTCAAAAGTGTCCAAATTTCTGCTTTAATTTTTAGGTACTATCCCAAAATGTATCACTAAGGTGACAGAAGTTGATTTCAGAGCATAATTTTTGAACAGGAGCTTCAACCGTTTTGTGGCATATGAGAAATTCCCTAAGCCCCGGACCTGTCGATTTTGGTCAAAAATGAAAATTTCAAAAGTGCCCCAATTTCTGCTTTAAACTTTAGGTACTATCCCAAAATGTATCACTAAGGTGACAGAAGTTGATTTCGGAGCATAATTTTTGAACAGTAGCTTCAACCATTTTGTGGCATATGAGAAATTCCCTAAGCCCCGGACCTGTCGATTTTGGTCAAAAATGAAAATTTCAAAAGTGCCCCAATTTCTGCTTTAAACTTTAGGTACTATCCCAAAATGTATCACTGAGGTGACAGAAGTTGATTTCGGAGCATCATTTTTGAACAGGAGCTTCAACTGTTTTGTGGCATATGAGAAATTCCCTAAGCCCCGGACCTGTCGATTTTGGTCAAAAATGAAAATTTCAAAAGTGCCCCAATTTCTGCTTAAATTTTTAGGTACTATCCCAAAATGTATCACTAAGGTGACAGAAGTTGATTTCAAGGCATAATTTTTGAACAGGAGCTTCAACCATTTTGTGGCATATGAGAAATTCCCTAAGCCCCGGACCTGTCGATTTTGGTCAAAAATGAAATTTTCAAAAGTGCCCCAATTTCTGCTTTAAAGTTTAGGTACTATCCCAAAATGTATCACTAAGGTGACAAAAGTTGATTTCAAGGCATAATTTTTGAACAGGAGCTTCAACCATTTTGTGGCATATGAGAAATTCCCTAAGCCCCGGACCTGTCGATTTTGGTCAAAAATGAAAATTTCAAAAGTGCCCCAATTTCTGCTTTAAAGTATAAGAACTATCCCAAAATGTATCACTAAGGTGACAGAAGTTGATTTCGGAGCATGATTTTTGAACAGGAGCTTCAACCATTTTGTGGCATATGAGAAATTCCCTAAGCCCCGAACCTGTCGATTTTGGTCAAAAATGAAAATTTCAAAAGTGTCCAAATTTCTGCTTTAATTTTTAGGTACTATCCCAAAATGTATCACTAAGGTGACAGAAGTTGATTTCAGAGCATAATTTTTGAACAGTAGCTTCAACCGTTTTGTGGCATATGAGAAATTCCCTAAGCCCCGGACCTGTCGATTTTGGTCAAAAATGAAAATTTCAAAAGTGCCCCAATTTCTGCTTTAAAGTATAAGAACTATCCCAAAATGTATCACTAAGGTGACAGAAGTTGATTTCGGAGCATGATTTTTGAACAGGAGCTTCAACCATTTTGTGGCATATGACAAATTCCCTAAGCCCCGAACCTGTCGATTTTGGTCAAAAATGAAAATTTCAAAAGTGCCCCAATTTCTGCTTTAAAGTTTAGGTACTATCCCAAAATGTATCACTAAGGTGACAGAAGTTGATTTCGGAGCATAAATTTTGAACAGGAGCTTCAACTGTTTTGTGGCATATGAGAAATTCCCTAAGCCCCGGACCTGGCGATTTTGGTCAAAAATGAAAATTTCAAAAGTGCCCCAATTTCTGCTTTAAAGTTTAGGTACTATCCCAAAATGTATCACTAAGGTGACAGAAGTTGATTTCGGAGCATAATTTTTGAACAGGAGCTTCAACTGTTTTGTGGCATATGAGAAATTCCCTAAGCCCTGGACCTGTCGATTTTGGTCAAAAATGAAAATTTCAAAAGTGCCCCAATTTCTGCTTTAAAGTTTAGGTACTATCCCAAAATGTATCACTAAGGTGACAGAAGTTGATTTCGGAGCATAATTTTTGAACAGTAGCTTCAACCATTTTGTGGCATATGAGAAATTCCCTAAGCCCCGGACCAGTCGATTTTGGTCAAAAATGAAAATTTCAAAAGTGCCCCAATTTCTGCTTTAAACTTTAGGTACTATCCCAAAATGTATCACTAAGGTGACAGAAGTTGATTTCGGAGCATCATTTTTGAACAGGAGCTTCAACTGTTTTGTGGCATATGAGAAATTCCCTAAGCCCCGGACCAGTCGATTTTGGTCAAAAATTAAAATTTCAAAAGTGCCCCAATTTCTGCTTTAAACTTTAGGTACTATCCCAAAATGTATCACTAAGGTGACAGAAGTTGATTTCGGAGCATCATTTTTGAACAGGAGCTTCAACTGTTTTGTGGCATATGAGAAATTCCCTAAGCCCCGGACCTGTCGATTTTGGTCAAAAATGAAAATTTCAAAAGTGCCCCAATTTCTGCTTTAAACTTTAGGTACTATCTCAAAATGTATCACTAAGGTGACAGAAGTTGATTTCGGAGCATAATTTTTGAACAGTAGCTTCAACCATTTTGTGGCATATGAGAAATTCCCTAAGCCCCGGACCTGTCGATTTTGGTCAAAAATGAAAATTTCAAAAGTGCCCCAATTTCTGCTTTAAACTTTAGGTACTATAACAAAATGTATCACTGAGGTGACAGAAGTTGATTTCGGAGCATCATTTTTGAACAGGAGCTTCAACTGTTTTGTGGCATATGAGAAATTCCCTAAGCCCCGGACCTGTCGATTTTGGTCAAAAATGAAAATTTCAAAAGTGCCCCAATTTCTGCTTAAATTTTTAGGTACTATCCCAAAATGTATCACTAAGGTGACAGAAGTTGATTTCAAGGCATAATTTTTGAACAGGAGCTTCAACCATTTTGTGGCATATGAGAAATTCCCTAAGCCCCGGACCTGTCGATTTTGGTCAAAAAATGAAAATTTCAAAAGTGCCCCAATTTCTGCTTTAAAGTTTAGGTACTATCCCAAAATGTATCACTAAGGTGACAAAAGTTGATTTCAAGGCATAATTTTTGAACAGGAGCTTCAACCATTTTGTGGCATATGAGAAATTCCCTAAGCCCCGAACCTGTCGATTTTGGTCAAAAATGAAAATTTCAAAAGTGTCCAAATTTCTGCTTTAATTTTTAGGTACTATCCCAAAATGTATCACTAAGGTGACAGAAGTTGATTTCAGAGCATAATTTTTGAACAGTAGCTTCAACCGTTTTGTGGCATATGAGAAATTCCCTAAGCCCCGGACCTGTCGATTTTGGTCAAAAATGAAAATTTCAAAAGTGCCCCAATTTCTGCTTTAAAGTATAAGAACTATCCCAAAATGTATCACTAAGGTGACAGAAGTTGATTTCGGAGCATGATTTTTGAACAGGAGCTTCAACCATTTTGTGGCATATGACAAATTCCCTAAGCCCCGAACCTGTCGATTTTGGTCAAAAATGAAAATTTCAAAAGTGCCCCAATTTCTGCTTTAAAGTTTAGGTACTATCCCAAAATGTATCACTAAGGTGACAGAAGTTGATTTCGGAGCATACATTTTGAACAGGAGCTTCAACTGTTTTGTGGCATATGAGAAATTCCCTAAGCCCCGGACCTGGCAATTTTGGTCAAAAATGAAAATTTCAAAAGTGTCCCAATTTCTGCTTTAAAGTTTAGGTACTTTCCCAAAATGTATCACTAAGGTGACAGAAGTTGATTTCAGAGCATAATTTTTGAACAGGAGCTTCAACCGTTTTGTGGCATATGAGAAATTCCCTAAGCCCCAGACCTGTCGATTTTGGTCAAAAATGAAAATTTCAAAAGTGCCCCAATTTCTGCTTTAAACTTTAGGTACTATCCCAAAATGTATCACTAAGGTGACAGAAGTTGATTTCGGAGCATACATTTTGAACAGGAGCTTCAACTGTTTTGTGGCATATGAGAAATTCCCTAAGCCCCGGACCTGTCGATTTTGGTCAAAAATGAAAATTTCAAAAGTTCCCCAATTTCTGATTTATACTTTAGGTACTATCCCAAAATGTATCACTAAGGTGACAGAAGTTGATTTCAGAGGATAATTTTTGAACAGTAGCTTCAACCGTTTTGTGGCATATGAGAAATTCCCTAAGCCCCGGACCTGTAGATTTTGGTCTAAAATGAAAATTTCAAAAGTGCCCCAATTTCTGCTTTAAAGTTTAGGTACTATCTCAAAATGTATCACTAAGGTGACAGAAGTTGATTTCGGAGCATCATTTTTGAACAGGAGCTTCAACTGTTTTGTGGCATATGAGAAATTCCCTAAGCCCTGGACCTGTCGATTTTGGTCAAAAATGAAAATTTCAAAAGTGCCCCAATTTCTGCTTTAAAGTTTAGGTACTATCCCAAAATGTATCACTAAGGTGACAGAAGTTGATTTCGGAGCATAATTTTTGAACAGTAGCTTCAACCATTTTGTGGCATATGAGAAATTCCCTAAGCCCCGGACCAGTCGATTTTGGTCAAAAATGAAAATTTCAAAAGTGCCCCAATTTCTGCTTTAAACTTTAGGTACTATCCCAAAATGTATCACTAAGGTGACAGAAGTTGATTTCGGAGCATCATTTTTGAACAGGAGCTTCAACCGTTTTGTGGCATATGAGAAATTCCCTAAGCCCCGGACCTGTCGATTTTGGTCAAAAATGAAAATTTCAAAAGTGCCCCAATTTCTGCTTTAAACTTTAGGTACTATCCCAAAATGTATCACTAAGGTGACAGAAGTTGATTTCGGAGCATAATTTTTGAACAGTAGCTTCAACCATTTTGTGGCATATGAGAAATTCCCTAAGCCCCGGACCTGTCGATTTTGGTCAAAAATGAAAATTTCAAAAGTGCCCCAATTTCTGCTTTAAACTTTAGGTACTATCCCAAAATGTATCACTGAGGTGACAGAAGTTGATTTCGGAGCATCATTTTTGAACAGGAGCTTCAACTGTTTTGTGGCATATGAGAAATTCCCTAAGCCCCGGACCTGTCGATTTTGGTCAAAAATGAAAATTTCAAAAGTGCCCCAATTTCTGCTTAAATTTTTAGGTACTATCCCAAAATGTATCACTAAGGTGACAGAAGTTGATTTCAAGGCATAATTTTTGAACAGGAGCTTCAACCATTTTGTGGCATATGAGAAATTCCCTAAGCCCCGGACCTGTCGATTTTGGTCAAAAATGAAAATTTCAAAAGTGCCCCAATTTCTGCTTTAAAGTTTAGGTACTATCCCAAAATGTATCACTAAGGTGACAAAAGTTGATTTCAAGGCATAATTTTTGAACAGGAGCTTCAACCATTTTGTGGCATATGAGAAATTCCCTAAGCCCCGAACCTGTCGATTTTGGTCAAAAATGAAAATTTCAAAAGTGTCCAAATTTCTGCTTTAATTTTTAGGTACTATCCCAAAATGTATCACTAAGGTGACAGAAGTTGATTTCAGAGCATAATTTTTGAACAGTAGCTTCAACCGTTTTGTGGCATATGAGAAATTCCCTAAGCCCCGGACCTGTCGATTTTGGTCAAAAATGAAAATTTCAAAAGTGCCCCAATTTCTGCTTTAAAGTATAAGAACTATCCCAAAATGTATCACTAAGGTGACAGAAGTTGATTTCGGAGCATGATTTTTGAACAGGAGCTTCAACCATTTTGTGGCATATGACAAATTCCCTAAGCCCCGAACCTGTCGATTTTGGTCAAAAATGAAAATGTCAAAAGTGCCCCAATTTCTGCTTTAAAGTTTAGGTAATATCCCAAAATGTATCACTAAGGTGACAGAAGTTGATTTCGGAGCATACATTTTGAACAGGAGCTTCAACTGTTTTGTGGCATATGAGAAATTCCCTAAGCCCCGGACCTGGCAATTTTGGTCAAAAATGAAAATTTCAAAAGTGTCCCAATTTCTGCTTTAAAGTTTAGGTACTTTCCCAAAATGTATCACTAAGGTGACAGAAGTTGATTTCGGAGCATAAATTTTGAACAGGAGCTTCAACTGTTTTGTGGCATATGAGAAATTCCCTAAGCCCCGGACCTGTCGATTTTGGTCAAAAATGAAAATTTCAAAAGTTCCCCAATTTCTGATTTAAACTTTAGGTACTATCCCAAAATGTATCACTAAGGTGACAGAAGTTGATTTCAGAGGATAATTTTTGAACAGTAGCTTCAACCGTTTTGTGGCATATGAGAAATTCCCTAAGCCCCGGACCTGTAGATTTTGGTCTAAAATGAAAATTTCAAAAGTGCCCCAATTTCTGCTTTAAAGTTTAGGTACTATCTCAAAATGTATCACTAAGGTGACAGAAGTTGATTTCGGAGCATCATTTTTGAACAGGAGCTTCAACTGTTTTGTGGCATATGAGAAATTCCCTAAGCCCTGGACCTGTCGATTTTGGTCAAAAATGAAAATTTCAAAAGTGCCCCAATTTCTGCTTTAAAGTTTAGGTACTATCCCAAAATGTATCACTAAGGTGACAGAAGTTGATTTCGGAGCATAATTTTTGAACAGTAGCTTCAACCATTTTGTGGCATATGAGAAATTCCCTAAGCCCTGGACCAGTCGATTTTGGTCAAAAATGAAAATTTCAAAAGTGCCCCAATTTCTGCTTTAAACTTTAGGTACTATCCCAAAATGTATCACTAAGGTGACAGAAGTTGATTTCGGAGCATCATTTTTGAACAGGAGCTTCAACTGTTTTGTGGCATATGAGAAATTCCCTAAGCCCCGGACCAGTCGATTTTGGTCAAAAATTAAAATTTCAAAAGTGCCCCAATTTCTGCTTTAAACTTTAGGTACTATCCCAAAATGTATCACTAAGGTGACAGAAGTTGATTTCGGAGCATCATTTTTGAACAGGAGCTTCAACTGTTTTGTAGCATATGAGAAATTCCCTAAGCCCCGAACCTGTCGATTTTGGTCAAAAATGAAAATTTCAAAAGTGTCCAAATTTCTGCTTTAATTTTTAGGTACTATCCCAAAATGTATCACTAAGGTGACAGAAGTTGATTTCAGAGCATAATTTTTGAACAGGAGCTTCAACCGTTTTGTGGCATATGAGAAATTCCCTAAGCCCCGGACCTGTCGATTTTGGTCAAAAATGAAAATTTCAAAAGTTCCCCAATTTCTGATTTAAACTTTAGGTACTATCACAAAATGTATCACTAAGGTGACAGAAGTTGATTTCAGAGGATAATTTTTGAACAGTAGCTTCAACCGTTTTGTGGCATATGAGAAATTCCCTAAGCCCCGGACCTGTAGATTTTGGTCTAAAATGAAAATTTCAAAAGTGCCCCAATTTCTGCTTTAAAGTTTAGGTACTATCTCAAAATGTATCACTAAGGTGACAGAAGTTGATTTCGGAGCATCATTTTTGAACAGGAGCTTCAACTGTTTTGTGGCATATGAGAAATTCCCTAAGCCCTGGACCTGTCGATTTTGGTCAAAAATGAAAATTTCAAAAGTGCCCCAATTTCTGCTTTAAAGTTTAGGTACTATCCCAAAATGTATCACTAAGGTGACAGAAGTTGATTTCGGAGCATAATTTTTGAACAGTAGCTTCAACCATTTTGTGGCATATGAGAAATTCCCTAAGCCCCGGACCAGTCGATTTTTATCAAAAATGAAAATTTCAAAAGTGCCCCAATTTCTGCTTTAAACTTTAGGTACTATCCCAAAATGTATCACTAAGGTGACAGAAGTTGATTTCGGAGCATCATTTTTGAACAGGAGCTTCAACTGTTTTGTGGCATATGAGAAATTCCCTAAGCCCCGGACCAGTCGATTTTGGTCAAAAATTAAAATTTCAAAAGTGCCCCAATTTCTGCTTTAAACTTTAGGTACTATCCCAAAATGTATCACTAAGGTGACAGAAGTTGATTTCGGAGCATCATTTTTGAACAGGAGCTTCAACTGTTTTGTGGCATATGAGAAATTCCCTAAGCCCCGGACCAGTCGATTTTGGTCAAAAATTAAAATTTCAAAAGTGCCCCAATTTCTGCTTTAAACTTTAGGTACTATCCCAAAATGTATCACTAAGGTGACAGAAGTTGATTTCGGAGCATCATTTTTGAACAGGAGCTTCAACTGTTTTGTGGCATATGAGAAATTCCTTAAGCCCCGAACCTGTCGATTTTGGTCAAAAATGAAAATTTCAAAAGTGTCCAAATTTCTGCTTTAATTTTTAGGTACTATCCCAAAATGTATCACTAAGGTGACAGAAGTTGATTTCAGAGCATAATTTTTGAACAGGAGCTTCAACCGTTTTGTGGCATATGAGAAATTCCCTAAGCCCCGGACCTGTCGATTTTGGTCAAAAATGAAAATTTCAAAAGTTCCCCAATTTCTGATTTAAACTTTAGGTACTATCCCAAAATGTATCACTAAGGTGACAGAAGTTGATTTCAAGGCATAATTTTTGAACAGGAGCTTCAACCATTTTGTGGCATATGAGAAATTCCCTAAGCCCCGGACCTGTCGATTTTGGTCAAAAATGAAATTTTCAAAAGTGCCCCAATTTCTGCTTTAAAGTTTAGGTACTATCCCAAAATGTATCACTAAGGTGACAAAAGTTGATTTCAAGGCATAATTTTTGAACAGGAGCTTCAACCATTTTGTGGCATATGAGAAATTCCCTAAGCCCCGGACCTGTCGATTTTGGTCAAAAATGAAAATTTCAAAAGTGCCCCAATTTCTGCTTTAAAGTATAAGAACTATCCCAAAATGTATCACTAAGGTGACAGAAGTTGATTTCGGAGCATGATTTTTGAACAGGAGCTTCAACCATTTTGTGGCATATGAGAAATTCCCTAAGCCCCGAACCTGTCGATTTTGGTCAAAAATGAAAATTTCAAAAGTGTCCAAATTTCTGCTTTAATTTTTAGGTACTATCCCAAAATGTATCACTAAGGTGACAGAAGTTGATTTCAGAGCATAATTTTTGAACAGTAGCTTCAACCGTTTTGTGGCATATGAGAAATTCCCTAAGCCCCGGACCTGTCGATTTTGGTCAAAAATGAAAATTTCAAAAGTGCCCCAATTTCTGCTTTAAAGTATAAGAACTATCCCAAAATGTATCACTAAGGTGACAGAAGTTGATTTCGGAGCATGATTTTTGAACAGGAGCTTCAACCATTTTGTGGCATATGACAAATTCCCTAAGCCCCGAACCTGTCGATTTTGGTCAAAAATGAAAATTTCAAAAGTGCCCCAATTTCTGCTTTAAAGTTTAGGTACTATCCCAAAATGTATCACTAAGGTGACAGAAGTTGATTTCGGAGCATAAATTTTGAACAGGAGCTTCAACTGTTTTGTGGCATATGAGGAAATTCCCTAAGCCCCGGACCTGGCGATTTTGGTCAAAAATGAAAATTTCAAAAGTGCCCCAATTTCTGCTTTAAAGTTTAGGTACTATCCCAAAATGTATCACTAAGGTGACAGAAGTTGATTTCGGAGCATAATTTTTGAACAGGAGCTTCAACTGTTTTGTGGCATATGAGAAATTCCCTAAGCCCTGGACCTGTCGATTTTGGTCAAAAATGAAAATTTCAAAAGTGCCCCAATTTCTGCTTTAAACTTTAGGTACTATCCCAAAATGTATCACTAAGGTGACAGAAGTTGATTTCGGAGCATCATTTTTGAACAGGAGCTTCAACTGTTTTGTGGCATATGAGAAATTCCCTAAGCCCCGGACCAGTCGATTTTGGTCAAAAATTAAAATTTCAAAAGTGCCCCAATTTCTGCTTTAAACTTTAGGTACTATCCCAAAATGTATCACTAAGGTGACAGAAGTTGATTTCGGAGCATCATTTTTGAACAGGAGCTTCAACTGTTTTGTGGCATATGAGAAATTCCCTAAGCCCCGGACCTGTCGATTTTGGTCAAAAATGAAAATTTCAAAAGTGCCCCAATTTCTGCTTTAAACTTTAGGTACTATCCCAAAATGTATCACTAAGGTGACAGAAGTTGATTTCGGAGCATAATTTTTGAACAGTAGCTTCAACCATTTTGTGGCATATGAGAAATTCCCTAAGCCCCGGACCTGTCGATTTTGGTCAAAAATGAAAATTTCAAAAGTGCCCCAATTTCTGCTTTAAACTTTAGGTACTATCCCAAAATGTATCACTGAGGTGACAGAAGTTGATTTCGGAGCATCATTTTTGAACAGGAGCTTCAACTGTTTTGTGGCATATGAGAAATTCCCTAAGCCCCGGACCTGTCGATTTTGGTCAAAAATGAAAATTTCAAAAGTGCCCCAATTTCTGCTTAAATTTTTAGGTACTATCCCAAAATGTATCACTAAGGTGACAGAAGTTGATTTCAAGGCATAATTTTTGAACAGGAGCTTCAACCATTTTGTGGCATATGAGAAATTCCCTAAGCCCCGGACCTGTCGATTTTGGTCAAAAAATGAAAATTTCAAAAGTGCCCCAATTTCTGCTTTAAAGTTTAGGTACTATCCCAAAATGTATCACTAAGGTGACAAAAGTTGATTTCAAGGCATAATTTTTGAACAGGAGCTTCAACCATTTTGTGGCATATGAGAAATTCCCTAAGCCCCGAACCTGTCGATTTTGGTCAAAAATGAAAATTTCAAAAGTGTCCAAATTTCTGCTTTAATTTTTAGGTACTATCCCAAAATGTATCACTAAGGTGACAGAAGTTGATTTCAGAGCATAATTTTTGAACAGTAGCTTCAACCGTTTTGTGGCATATGAGAAATTCCCTAAGCCCCGGACCTGTCGATTTTGGTCAAAAATGAAAATTTCAAAAGTGCCCCAATTTCTGCTTTAAAGTATAAGAACTATCCCAAAATGTATCACTAAGGTGACAGAAGTTGATTTCGGAGCATGATTTTTGAACAGGAGCTTCAACCATTTTGTGGCATATGACAAATTCCCTAAGCCCCGAACCTGTCGATTTTGGTCAAAAATGAAAATTTCAAAAGTGCCCCAATTTCTTCTTTAAAGTTTAGGTACTATCCCAAAATGTATCACTAAGGTGACAGAAGTTGATTTCGGAGCATACATTTTGAACAGGAGCTTCAACTGTTTTGTGGCATATGAGAAATTCCCTAAGCCCCGGACCTGGCAATTTTGGTCAAAAATGAAAATTTCAAAAGTGTCCCAATTTCTGCTTTAAAGTTTAGGTACTTTCCCAAAATGTATCACTAAGGTGACAGAAGTTGATTTCAGAGCATAATTTTTGAACAGGAGCTTCAACCGTTTTGTGGCATATGAGAAATTCCCTAAGCCCCAGACCTGTCGATTTTGGTCAAAAATGAAAATTTCAAAAGTGCCCCAATTTCTGCTTTAAACTTTAGGTACTATCCCAAAATGTATCACTAAGGTGACAGAAGTTGATTTCGGAGCATACATTTTGAACAGGAGCTTCAACTGTTTTGTGGCATATGAGAAATTCCCTAAGCCCCGGACCTGTCGATTTTGGTCAAAAATGAAAATTTCAAAAGTTCCCCAATTTCTGATTTATACTTTAGGTACTATCCCAAAATGTATCACTAAGGTGACAGAAGTTGATTTCAGAGGATAATTTTTGAACAGTAGCTTCAACCGTTTTGTGGCATATGAGAAATTCCCTAAGCCCCGGACCTGTAGATTTTGGTCTAAAATGAAAATTTCAAAAGTGCCCCAATTTCTGCTTTAAAGTTTAGGTACTATCTCAAAATGTATCACTAAGGTGACAGAAGTTGATTTCGGAGCATCATTTTTGAACAGGAGCTTCAACTGTTTTGTGGCATATGAGAAATTCCCTAAGCCCTGGACCTGTCGATTTTGGTCAAAAATGAAAATTTCAAAAGTGCCCCAATTTCTGCTTTAAAGTTTAGGTACTATCCCAAAATGTATCACTAAGGTGACAGAAGTTGATTTCGGAGCATAATTTTTGAACAGTAGCTTCAACCATTTTGTGGCATATGAGAAATTCCCTAAGCCCCGGACCAGTCGATTTTGGTCAAAAATGAAAATTTCAAAAGTGCCCCAATTTCTGCTTTAAACTTTAGGTACTATCCCAAAATGTATCACTAAGGTGACAGAAGTTGATTTCGGAGCATAATTTTTGAACAGGAGCTTCAACCGTTTTGTGGCATATGAGAAATTCCCTAAGCCCCGGACCTGTCGATTTTGGTCAAAAATGAAAATTTCAAAAGTGCCCCAATTTCTGCTTTAAACTTTAGGTACTATCCCAAAATGTATCACTAAGGTGACAGAAGTTGATTTCGGAGCATAATTTTTGAACAGTAGCTTCAACCATTTTGTGGCATATGAGAAATTCCCTAAGCCCCGGACCTGTCGATTTTGGTCAAAAATGAAAATTTCAAAAGTGCCCCAATTTCTGCTTTAAACTTTAGGTACTATCCCAAAATGTATCACTGAGGTGACAGAAGTTGATTTCGGAGCATCATTTTTGAACAGGAGCTTCAACTGTTTTGTGGCATATGAGAAATTCCCTAAGCCCCGGACCTGTCGATTTTGGTCAAAAATGAAAATTTCAAAAGTGCCCCAATTTCTGCTTAAATTTTTAGGTACTATCCCAAAATGTATCACTAAGGTGACAGAAGTTGATTTCAAGGCATAATTTTTGAACAGGAGCTTCAACCATTTTGTGGCATATGAGAAATTCCCTAAGCCCCGGACCTGTCGATTTTGGTCAAAAATGAAAATTTCAAAAGTGCCCCAATTTCTGCTTTAAAGTTTAGGTACTATCCCAAAATGTATCACTAAGGTGACAAAAGTTGATTTCAAGGCATAATTTTTGAACAGGAGCTTCAACCATTTTGTGGCATATGAGAAATTCCCTAAGCCCCGAACCTGTCGATTTTGGTCAAAAATGAAAATTTCAAAAGTGTCCAAATTTCTGCTTTAATTTTTAGGTACTATCCCAAAATGTATCACTAAGGTGACAGAAGTTGATTTCAGAGCATAATTTTTGAACAGTAGCTTCAACCGTTTTGTGGCATATGAGAAATTCCCTAAGCCCCGGACCTGTCGATTTTGGTCAAAAATGAAAATTTCAAAAGTGCCCCAATTTCTGCTTTAAAGTATAAGAACTATCCCAAAATGTATCACTAAGGTGACAGAAGTTGATTTCGGAGCATGATTTTTGAACAGGAGCTTCAACCATTTTGTGGCATATGACAAATTCCCTAAGCCCCGAACCTGTCGATTTTGGTCAAAAATGAAAATTTCAAAAGTGCCCCAATTTCTGCTTTAAAGTTTAGGTAATATCCCAAAATGTATCACTAAGGTGACAGAAGTTGATTTCGGAGCATACATTTTGAACAGGAGCTTCAACTGTTTTGTGGCATATGAGAAATTCCCTAAGCCCCGGACCTGGCAATTTTGGTCAAAAATGAAAATTTCAAAAGTGTCCCAATTTCTGCTTTAAAGTTTAGGTACTTTCCCAAAATGTATCACTAAGGTGACAGAAGTTGATTTCGGAGCATAAATTTTGAACAGGAGCTTCAACTGTTTTGTGGCATATGAGAAATTCCCTAAGCCCCGGACCTGTCGATTTTGGTCAAAAATGAAAATTTCAAAAGTTCCCCAATTTCTGATTTAAACTTTAGGTACTATCCCAAAATGTATCACTAAGGTGACAGAAGTTGATTTCAGAGGATAATTTTTGAACAGTAGCTTCAACCGTTTTGTGGCATATGAGAAATTCCCTAAGCCCCGGACCTGTAGATTTTGGTCTAAAATGAAAATTTCAAAAGTGCCCCAATTTCTGCTTTAAAGTTTAGGTACTATCTCAAAATGTATCACTAAGGTGACAGAAGTTGATTTCGGAGCATCATTTTTGAACAGGAGCTTCAACTGTTTTGTGGCATATGAGAAATTCCCTAAGCCCTGGACCTGTCGATTTTGGTCAAAAATGAAAATTTCAAAAGTGCCCCAATTTCTGCTTTAAAGTTTAGGTACTATCCCAAAATGTATCACTAAGGTGACAGAAGTTGATTTCGGAGCATAATTTTTGAACAGTAGCTTCAACCATTTTGTGGCATATGAGAAATTCCCTAAGCCCTGGACCAGTCGATTTTGGTCAAAAATGAAAATTTCAAAAGTGCCCCAATTTCTGCTTTAAACTTTAGGTACTATCCCAAAATGTATCACTAAGGTGACAGAAGTTGATTTCGGAGCATCATTTTTGAACAGGAGCTTCAACTGTTTTGTGGCATATGAGAAATTCCCTAAGCCCCGGACCAGTCGATTTTGGTCAAAAATTAAAATTTCAAAAGTGCCCCAATTTCTGCTTTAAACTTTAGGTACTATCCCAAAATGTATCACTAAGGTGACAGAAGTTGATTTCGGAGCATCATTTTTGAACAGGAGCTTCAACTGTTTTGTGGCATATGAGAAATTCCCTAAGCCCCGAACCTGTCGATTTTGGTCAAAAATGAAAATTTCAAAAGTGTCCAAATTTCTGCTTTAATTTTTAGGTACTATCCCAAAATGTATCACTAAGGTGACAGAAGTTGATTTCAGAGCATAATTTTTGAACAGGAGCTTCAACCGTTTTGTGGCATATGAGAAATTCCCTAAGCCCCGGACCTGTCGATTTTGGTCAAAAATGAAAATTTCAAAAGTTCCCCAATTTCTGATTTAAACTTTAGGTACTATCACAAAATGTATCACTAAGGTGACAGAAGTTGATTTCAGAGGATAATTTTTGAACAGTAGCTTCAACCGTTTTGTGGCATATGAGAAATTCCCTAAGCCCCGGACCTGTAGATTTTGGTCTAAAATGAAAATTTCAAAAGTGCCCCAATTTCTGCTTTAAAGTTTAGGTACTATCTCAAAATGTATCACTAAGGTGACAGAAGTTGATTTCGGAGCATCATTTTTGAACAGGAGCTTCAACTGTTTTGTGGCATATGAGAAATTCCCTAAGCCCTGGACATGTCGATTTTGGTCAAAAATGAAAATTTCAAAAGTGCCCCAATTTCTGCTTTAAAGTTTAGGTACTATCCCAAAATGTATCACTAAGGTGACAGAAGTTGATTTCGGAGCATAATTTTTGAACAGTAGCTTCAACCATTTTGTGGCATATGAGAAATTCCCTAAGCCCCGGACCAGTCGATTTTGGTCAAAAATGAAAATTTCAAAAGTGCCCCAATTTCTGCTTTAAACTTTAGGTACTATCCCAAAATGTATCACTAAGGTGACAGAAGTTGATTTCGGAGCATCATTTTTGAACAGGAGCTTCAACTGTTTTGTGGCATATGAGAAATTCCCTAAGCCCCGGACCAGTCGATTTTGGTCAAAAATTAAAATTTCAAAAGTGCCCCAATTTCTGCTTTAAACTTTAGGTACTATCCCAAAATGTATCACTAAGGTGACAGAAGTTGATTTCGGAGCATCATTTTTGAACAGGAGCTTCAACTGTTTTGTGGCATATGAGAAATTCCCTAAGCCCCGGACCAGTCGATTTTGGTCAAAAATTAAAATTTCAAAAGTGCCCCAATTTCTGCTTTAAACTTTAGGTACTATCCCAAAATGTATCACTAAGGTGACAGAAGTTGATTTCGGAGCATCATTTTTGAACAGGAGCTTCAACTGTTTTGTGGCATATGAGAAATTCCCTAAGCCCCGAACCTGTCGATTTTGGTCAAAAATGAAAATTTCAAAAGTGTCCAAATTTCTGCTTTAATTTTTAGGTACTATCCCAAAATGTATCACTAAGGTGACAGAAGTTGATTTCAGAGCATAATTTTTGAACAGGAGCTTCAACCGTTTTGTGGCATATGAGAAATTCCCTAAGCCCCGGACCTGTCGATTTTGGTCAAAAATGAAAATTTCAAAAGTTCCCCAATTTCTGATTTAAACTTTAGGTACTATCACAAAATGTATCACTAAGGTGACAGAAGTTGATTTCAGAGGATAATTTTTGAACAGTAGCTTCAACCGTTTTGTGGCATATGAGAAATTCCCTAAGCCCCGGACCTGTAGATTTTGGTCTAAAATGAAAATTTCAAAAGTGCCCCAATTTCTGCTTTAAAGTTTAGGTACTATCTCAAAATGTATCACTAAGGTGACAGAAGTTGATTTCGGAGCATCATTTTTGAACAGGAGCTTCAACTGTTTTGTGGCATATGAGAAATTCCCTAAGCCCTGGACCTGTCGATTTTGGTCAAAAATGAAAATTTCAAAAGTGCCCCAATTTCTGCTTTAAAGTTTAGGTACTATCCCAAAATGTATCACTAAGGTGACAGAAGTTGATTTCGGAGCATAATTTTTGAACAGTAGCTTCAACCATTTTGTGGCATATGAGAAATTCCCTAAGCCCCGGACCAGTCGATTTTGGTCAAAAATGAAAATTTCAAAAGTGCCCCAATTTCTGCTTTAAACTTTAGGTACTATCCCAAAATGTATCACTAAGGTGACAGAAGTTGATTTCGGAGCATCATTTTTGAACAGGAGCTTCAACTGTTTTGTGGCATATGAGAAATTCCCTAAGCCCCGGACCAGTCGATTTTGGTCAAAAATTAAAATTTCAAAAGTGCCCCAATTTCTGCTTTAAACTTTAGGTACTATCCCAAAATGTATCACTAAGGTGACAGAAGTTGATTTCGGAGCATCATTTTTGAACAGGAGCTTCAACTGTTTTGTGGCATATGAGAAATTCCCTAAGCCCCGAACCTGTCGATTTTGGTCAAAAATGAAAATTTCAAAAGTGTCCAAATTTCTGCTTTAATTTTTAGGTACTATCCCAAAATGTATCACTAAGGTGACAGAAGTTGATTTCAGAGCATAATTTTTGAACAGGAGCTTCAACCGTTTTGTGGCATATGAGAAATTCCCTAAGCCCCGGACCTGTCGATTTTGGTCAAAAATGAAAATTTCAAAAGTGCCCCAATTTCTGCTTTAAACTTTAGGTACTATCCCAAAATGTATCACTAAGGTGACAGAAGTTGATTTTGGAGCATAATTTTTGAACAGTAGCTTCAACCATTTTGTGGCATATGAGAAATTCCCTAAGCCCCGGACCTGTCGATTTTGGTCAAAAATGAAAATTTCAAAAGTGCCCCAATTTCTGCTTTAAACTTTAGGTACTATCCCAAAATGTATCACTGAGGTGACAGAAGTTGATTTCGGAGCATCATTTTTGAACAGGAGCTTCAACTGTTTTGTGGCATATGAGAAATTCCCTAAGCCCCGGACCTGTCGATTTTGGTCAAAAATGAAAATTTCAAAAGTGCCCCAATTTCTGCTTTAAAGTATAGGAACTATCCCAAAATGTATCACTAAGGTGACAGAAGTTGATTTCGGAGCATAATTTTTGAACAGGAGCTTCAAACGTTTTGTGGCATATGAGAAATTCCCTAAGCCCCGGACCTGTCGATTTTGGTCAAAAATGAAATTTTCAAAAGTGCCCCAATTTCTGCTTTAAAGTTTAGGTACTATCCCAAAATGTATCACTAAGGTGACAAAAGTTGATTTCAAGGCATAATTTTTGAACAGGAGCTTCAACCATTTTGTGGCATATGAGAAATTCCCTAAGCCCCGGACCTGTCGATTTTGGTCAAAAATGAAAATTTCAAAAGTGCCCCAATTTCTGCTTTAAAGTATAAGAACTATCCCAAAATGTATCACTAAGGTGACAGAAGTTGATTTCGGAGCATGATTTTTGAACAGGAGCTTCAACCATTTTGTGGCATATGACAAATTCCCTAAGCCCCGAACCTGTCGATTTTGGTCAAAAATGAAAATTTCAAAAGTGCCCCAATTTCTGCTTTAAAGTTTAGGTACTATCCCAAAATGTATCACTAAGGTGACAGAAGTTGATTTCGGAGCATAAATTTTGAACAGGAGCTTCAACTGTTTTGTGGCATATGAGAAATTCCCTAAGCCCCGGACCTGGCGATTTTGGTCAAAAATGAAAATTTCAAAAGTGCCCCAATTTCTGCTTTAAAGTATAAGAACTATCCCAAAATGTATCACTAAGGTGACAGAAGTTGATTTCGGAGCATGATTTTTGAACAGGAGCTTCAACCATTTTGTGGCATATGAGAAATTCCCTAAGCCCCGAACCTGTCGATTTTGGTCAAAAATGAAAATTTCAAAAGTGTCCAAATTTCTGCTTTAATTTTTAGGTACTATCCCAAAATGTATCACTAAGGTGACAGAAGTTGATTTCAGAGCATAATTTTTGAACAGTAGCTTCAACCGTTTTGTGGCATATGAGAAATTCCCTAAGCCCCGGACCTGTCGATTTTGGTCAAAAATGAAAATTTCAAAAGTGCCCCAATTTCTGCTTTAAAGTATAAGAACTATCCCAAAATGTATCACTAAGGTGACAGAAGTTGATTTCGGAGCATGATTTTTGAACAGGAGCTTCAACCATTTTGTGGCATATGACAAATTCCCTAAGCCCCGAACCTGTCGATTTTGGTCAAAAATGAAAATTTCAAAAGTGCCCCAATTTCTGCTTTAAAGTTTAGGTACTATCCCAAAATGTATCACTAAGGTGACAGAAGTTGATTTCGGAGCATAAATTTTGAACAGGAGCTTCAACTGTTTTGTGGCATATGAGAAATTCCCTAAGCCCCGGACCTGGCGATTTTGGTCAAAAATGAAAATTTCAAAAGTGTCCCAATTTCTGCTTTAAAGTTTAGGTACTTTCCCAAAATGTATCACTAAGGTGACAGAAGTTGATTTCAGAGCATAATTTTTGAACAGGAGCTTCAACCGTTTTGTGGCATATGAGAAATTCCCTAAGCCCCGGACCTGTCGATTTTGGTCAAAAATGAAAATTTCAAAAGTGCCCCAATTTCTGCTTTAAACTTTAGGTACTATCCCAAAATGTATCACTAAGGTGACAGAAGTTGATTTCGGAGCATAAATTTTGAACAGGAGCTTCAACTGTTTTGTGGCATATGAGAAATTCCCTAAGCCCCGGACCTGTCGATTTTGGTCAAAAATGAAAATTTCAAAAGTTCCCCAATTTCTGATTTAAACTTTAGGTACTATCCCAAAATGTATCACTAAGGTGACAGAAGTTGATTTCAGAGGATAATTTTTGAACAGTAGCTTCAACCATTTTGTGGCATATGAGAAATTCCCTAAGCCCCGGACCTGTAGATTTTGGTCTAAAATGAAAATTTCAAAAGTGCCCCAATTTCTGCTTTAAAGTTTAGGTACTATCTCAAAATGTATCACTAAGGTGACAGAAGTTGATTTCGGAGCATAATTTTTGAACAGTAGCTTCAACCATTTTGTGGCATATGAGAAATTCCCTAAGCCCCGGACCTGTCGATTTTGGTCAAAAATGAAAATTTCAAAAGTGCCCCAATTTCTGCTTTAAAGTATAAGAACTATCCCAAAATGTATCACTAAGGTGACAGAAGTTGATTTCGGAGCATGATTTTTGAACAGGAGCTTCAACCATTTTGTGGCATATGACAAATTCCCTAAGCCCCGAACCTGTCGATTTTGGTCAAAAATGAAAATTTCAAAAGTTCCCCAATTTCTGCTTTAAAGTTTAGGTACTATCTCAAAATGTATCACTAAGGTGACAGAAGTTGATTTCGGAGCATCATTTTTGAACAGGAGCTTCAACTGTTTTGTGGCATATGAGAAATTCCCTAAGCCCTGGACCTGTCGATTTTGGTCAAAAATGAAAATTTCAAAAGTGCCCCAATTTCTGCTTTAAAGTTTAGGTACTATCCCAAAATGTATCACTAAGGTGACAGAAGTTGATTTCGGAGCATAATTTTTGAACAGTAGCTTCAACCATTTTGTGGCATATGAGAAATTCCCTAAGCCCTGGACCAGTCGATTTTGGTCAAAAATGAAAATTTCAAAAGTGCCCCAATTTCTGCTTTAAACTTTAGGTACTATCCCAAAATGTATCACTAAGGTGACAGAAGTTGATTTCGGAGCATCATTTTTGAACAGGAGCTTCAACTGTTTTGTGGCATATGAGAAATTCCCTAAGCCCCGGACCAGTCGATTTTGGTCAAAAATTAAAATTTCAAAAGTGCCCCAATTTCTGCTTTAAACTTTAGGTACTATCCCAAAATGTATCACTAAGGTGACAGAAGTTGATTTCGGAGCATCATTTTTGAACAGGAGCTTCAACTGTTTTGTGGCATATGAGAAATTCCCTAAGCCCCGAACCTGTCGATTTTGGTCAAAAATGAAAATTTCAAAAGTGTCCAAATTTCTGCTTTAATTTTTAGGTACTATCCCAAAATGTATCACTAAGGTGACAGAAGTTGATTTCAGAGCATAATTTTTGAACAGGAGCTTCAACCGTTTTGTGGCATATGAGAAATTCCCTAAGCCCCGGACCTGTCGATTTTGGTCAAAAATGAAAATTTCAAAAGTTCCCCAATTTCTGATTTAAACTTTAGGTACTATCACAAAATGTATCACTAAGGTGACAGAAGTTGATTTCAGAGGATAATTTTTGAACAGTAGCTTCAACCGTTTTGTGGCATATGAGAAATTCCCTAAGCCCCGGACCTGTAGATTTTGGTCTAAAATGAAAATTTCAAAAGTGCCCCAATTTCTGCTTTAAAGTTTAGGTACTATCTCAAAATGTATCACTAAGGTGACAGAAGTTGATTTCGGAGCATCATTTTTGAACAGGAGCTTCAACTGTTTTGTGGCATATGAGAAATTCCCTAAGCCCTGGACATGTCGATTTTGGTCAAAAATGAAAATTTCAAAAGTGCCCCAATTTCTGCTTTAAAGTTTAGGTACTATCCCAAAATGTATCACTAAGGTGACAGAAGGTGATTGCGGAGCATCATTTTTGAACAGTAGCTTCAACCATTTTGTGGCATATGAGAAATTCCCTAAGCCCCGGACCAGTCGATTTTGGTCAAAAATGAAAATTTCAAAAGTGCCCCAATTTCTGCTTTAAACTTTAGGTACTATCCCAAAATGTATCACTAAGGTGACAGAAGTTGATTTCGGAGCATCATTTTTGAACAGGAGCTTCAACTGTTTTGTGGCATATGAGAAATTCCCTAAGCCCCGGACCAGTCGATTTTGGTCAAAAATTAAAATTTCAAAAGTGCCCCAATTTCTGCTTTAAACTTTAGGTACTATCCCAAAATGTATCACTAAGGTGACAGAAGTTGATTTCGGAGCATCATTTTTGAACAGGAGCTTCAACTGTTTTGTGGCATATGAGAAATTCCCTAAGCCCCGGACCAGTCGATTTTGGTCAAAAATTAAAATTTCAAAAGTGCCCCAATTTCTGCTTTAAACTTTAGGTACTATCCCAAAATGTATCACTAAGGTGACAGAAGTTGATTTCGGAGCATCATTTTTGAACAGGAGCTTCAACTGTTTTGTGGCATATGAGAAATTCCCTAAGCCCCGAACCTGTCGATTTTGGTCAAAAATGAAAATTTCAAAAGTGTCCAAATTTCTGCTTTAATTTTTAGGTACTATCCCAAAATGTATCACTAAGGTGACAGAAGTTGATTTCAGAGCATAATTTTTGAACAGGAGCTTCAACCGTTTTGTGGCATATGAGAAATTCCCTAAGCCCCGGACCTGTCGATTTTGGTCAAAAATGAAAATTTCAAAAGTGCCCCAATTTCTGCTTTAAACTTTAGGTACTATCCCAAAATGTATCACTAAGGTGACAGAAGTTGATTTCGGAGCATAATTTTTGAACAGTAGCTTCAACCATTTTGTGGCATATGAGAAATTCCCTAAGCCCCGGACCTGTCGATTTTGGTCAAAAATGAAAATTTCAAAAGTGCCCCAATTTCTGCTTTAAACTTTAGGTACTATCCCAAAATGTATCACTGAGGTGACAGAAGTTGATTTCGGAGCATCATTTTTGAACAGGAGCTTCAACTGTTTTGTGGCATATGAGAAATTCCCTAAGCCCCGGACCTGTCGATTTTGGTCAAAAATGAAAATTTCAAAAGTGCCCCAATTTCTGCTTTAAAGTATAGGAACTATCCCAAAATGTATCACTAAGGTGACAGAAGTTGATTTCGGAGCATAATTTTTGAACAGGAGCTTCAAACGTTTTGTGGCATATGAGAAATTCCCTAAGCCCCGGACCTGTCGATTTTGGTCAAAAATGAAATTTTCAAAAGTGCCCCAATTTCTGCTTTAAAGTTTAGGTACTATCCCAAAATGTATCACTAAGGTGACAAAAGTTGATTTCAAGGCATAATTTTTGAACAGGAGCTTCAACCATTTTGTGGCATATGAGAAATTCCCTAAGCCCCGGACCTGTCGATTTTGGTCAAAAATGAAAATTTCAAAAGTGCCCCAATTTCTGCTTTAAAGTATAAGAACTATCCCAAAATGTATCACTAAGGTGACAGAAGTTGATTTCGGAGCATGATTTTTGAACAGGAGCTTCAACCATTTTGTGGCATATGACAAATTCCCTAAGCCCCGAACCTGTCGATTTTGGTCAAAAATGAAAATTTCAAAAGTGCCCCAATTTCTGCTTTAAAGTTTAGGTACTATCCCAAAATGTATCACTAAGGTGACAGAAGTTGATTTCGGAGCATAAATTTTGAACAGGAGCTTCAACTGTTTTGTGGCATATGAGAAATTCCCTAAGCCCCGGACCTGGCGATTTTGGTCAAAAATGAAAATTTCAAAAGTGCCCCAATTTCTGCTTTAAAGTATAAGAACTATCCCAAAATGTATCACTAAGGTGACAGAAGTTGATTTCGGAGCATGATTTTTGAACAGGAGCTTCAACCATTTTGTGGCATATGAGAAATTCCCTAAGCCCCGAACCTGTCGATTTTGGTCAAAAATGAAAATTTCAAAAGTGTCCAAATTTCTGCTTTAATTTTTAGGTACTATCCCAAAATGTATCACTAAGGTGACAGAAGTTGATTTCAGAGCATAATTTTTGAACAGTAGCTTCAACCGTTTTGTGGCATATGAGAAATTCCCTAAGCCCCGGACCTGTCGATTTTGGTCAAAAATGAAAATTTCAAAAGTGCCCCAATTTCTGCTTTAAAGTATAAGAACTATCCCAAAATGTATCACTAAGGTGACAGAAGTTGATTTCGGAGCATGATTTTTGAACAGGAGCTTCAACCATTTTGTGGCATATGACAAATTCCCTAAGCCCCGAACCTGTCGATTTTGGTCAAAAATGAAAATTTCAAAAGTGCCCCAATTTCTGCTTTAAAGTTTAGGTACTATCCCAAAATGTATCACTAAGGTGACAGAAGTTGATTTCGGAGCATAAATTTTGAACAGGAGCTTCAACTGTTTTGTGGCATATGAGAAATTCCCTAAGCCCCGGACCTGGCGATTTTGGTCAAAAATGAAAATTTCAAAAGTGTCCCAATTTCTGCTTTAAAGTTTAGGTACTTTCCCAAAATGTATCACTAAGGTGACAGAAGTTGATTTCAGAGCATAATTTTTGAACAGGAGCTTCAACCGTTTTGTGGCATATGAGAAATTCCCTAAGCCCCGGACCTGTAGATTTTGGTCTAAAATGAAAATTTCAAAAGTGCCCCAATTTCTGCTTTAAAGTTTAGGTACTATCTCAAAATGTATCACTAAGGTGACAGAAGTTGATTTCGGAGCATAATTTTTGAACAGTAGCTTCAACCATTTTGTGGCATATGAGAAATTCCCTAAGCCCCGGACCTGTCGATTTTGGTCAAAAATGAAAATTTCAAAAGTGCCCCAATTTCTGCTTTGAAGTATAAGAACTATCCCAAAATGTATCACTAAGGTGACAGAAGTTGATTTCGGAGCATGATTTTTGAACAGGAGCTTCAACCATTTTGTGGCATATGACAAATTCCCTAAGCCCCGAACCTGTCGATTTTGGTCAAAAATGAAAATTTCAAAAGTTCCCCAATTTCTGCTTTAAAGTTTAGGTACTATCTCAAAATGTATCACTAAGGTGACAGAAGTTGATTTCGGAGCATCATTTTTGAACAGGAGCTTCAACTGTTTTGTGGCATATGAGAAATTCCCTAAGCCCTGGACCTGTCGATTTTGGTCAAAAATGAAAATTTCAAAAGTGCCCCAATTTCTGCTTTAAAGTTTAGGTACTATCCCAAAATGTATCACTAAGGTGACAGAAGTTGATTTCGGAGCATAATTTTTGAACAGTAGCTTCAACCATTTTGTGGCATATGAGAAATTCCCTAAGCCCTGGACCAGTCGATTTTGGTCAAAAATGAAAATTTCAAAAGTGCCCCAATTTCTGCTTTAAACTTTAGGTACTATCCCAAAATGTATCACTAAGGTGACAGAAGTTGATTTCGGAGCATCATTTTTGAACAGGAGCTTCAACTGTTTTGTGGCATATGAGAAATTCCCTAAGCCCCGGACCAGTCGATTTTGGTCAAAAATTAAAATTTCAAAAGTGCCCCAATTTCTGCTTTAAACTTTAGGTACTATCCCAAAATGTATCACTAAGGTGACAGAAGTTGATTTCGGAGCATCATTTTTGAACAGGAGCTTCAACTGTTTTGTGGCATATGAGAAATTCCCTAAGCCCCGAACCTGTCGATTTTGGTCAAAAATGAAAATTTCAAAAGTGTCCAAATTTCTGCTTTAATTTTTAGGTACTATCCCAAAATGTATCACTAAGGTGACAGAAGTTGATTTCAGAGCATAATTTTTGAACAGGAGCTTCAACCGTTTTGTGGCATATGAGAAATTCCCTAAGCCCCGGACCTGTCGATTTTGGTCAAAAATGAAAATTTCAAAAGTTCCCCAATTTCTGATTTAAACTTTAGGTACTATCACAAAATGTATCACTAAGGTGACAGAAGTTGATTTCAGAGGATAATTTTTGAACAGTAGCTTCAACCGTTTTGTGGCATATGAGAAATTCCCTAAGCCCCGGACCTGTAGATTTTGGTCTAAAATGAAAATTTCAAAAGTGCCCCAATTTCTGCTTTAAAGTTTAGGTACTATCTCAAAATGTATCACTAAGGTGACAGAAGTTGATTTCGGAGCATCATTTTTGAACAGGAGCTTCAACTGTTTTGTGGCATATGAGAAATTCCCTAAGCCCTGGACATGTCGATTTTGGTCAAAAATGAAAATTTCAAAAGTGCCCCAATTTCTGCTTTAAAGTTTAGGTACTATCCCAAAATGTATCACTAAGGTGACAGAAGTTGATTTCGGAGCATAATTTTTGAACAGTAGCTTCAACCATTTTGTGGCATATGAGAAATTCCCTAAGCCCCGGACCAGTCGATTTTGGTCAAAAATGAAAATTTCAAAAGTGCCCCAATTTCTGCTTTAAACTTTAGGTACTATCCCAAAATGTATCACTAAGGTGACAGAAGTTGATTTCGGAGCATCATTTTTGAACAGGAGCTTCAACTGTTTTGTGGCATATGAGAAATTCCCTAAGCCCCGGACCAGTCGATTTTGGTCAAAAATTAAAATTTCAAAAGTGCCCCAATTTCTGCTTTAAACTTTAGGTACTATCCCAAAATGTATCACTAAGGTGACAGAAGTTGATTTCGGAGCATCATTTTTGAACAGGAGCTTCAACTGTTTTGTGGCATATGAGAAATTCCCTAAGCCCCGGACCAGTCGATTTTGGTCAAAAATTAAAATTTCAAAAGTGCCCCAATTTCTGCTTTAAACTTTAGGTACTATCCCAAAATGTATCACTAAGGTGACAGAAGTTGATTTCGGAGCATCATTTTTGAACAGGAGCTTCAACTGTTTTGTGGCATATGAGAAATTCCCTAAGCCCCGAACCTGTCGATTTTGGTCAAAAATGAAAATTTCAAAAGTGTCCAAATTTCTGCTTTAATTTTTAGGTACTATCCCAAAATGTATCACTAAGGTGACAGAAGTTGATTTCAGAGCATAATTTTTGAACAGGAGCTTCAACCGTTTTGTGGCATATGAGAAATTCCCTAAGCCCCGGACCTGTCGATTTTGGTCAAAAATGAAAATTTCAAAAGTTCCCCAATTTCTGATTTAAACTTTAGGTACTATCACAAAATGTATCACTAAGGTGACAGAAGTTGATTTCAGAGGATAATTTTTGAACAGTAGCTTCAACCGTTTTGTGGCATATGAGAAATTCCCTAAGCCCCGGACCTGTAGATTTTGGTCTAAAATGAAAATTTCAAAAGTGCCCCAATTTCTGCTTTAAAGTTTAGGTACTATCTCAAAATGTATCACTAAGGTGACAGAAGTTGATTTCGGAGCATCATTTTTGAACAGGAGCTTCAACTGTTTTGTGGCATATGAGAAATTCCCTAAGCCCTGGACCTGTCGATTTTGGTCAAAAATGAAAATTTCAAAAGTGCCCCAATTTCTGCTTTAAAGTTTAGGTACTATCCCAAAATGTATCACTAAGGTGACAGAAGTTGATTTCGGAGCATAATTTTTGAACAGTAGCTTCAACCATTTTGTGGCATATGAGAAATTCCCTAAGCCCCGGACCAGTCGATTTTGGTCAAAAATGAAAATTTCAAAAGTGCCCCAATTTCTGCTTTAAACTTTAGGTACTATCCCAAAATGTATCACTAAGGTGACAGAAGTTGATTTCGGAGCATCATTTTTGAACAGGAGCTTCAACTGTTTTGTGGCATATGAGAAATTCCCTAAGCCCCGGACCAGTCGATTTTGGTCAAAAATTAAAATTTCAAAAGTGCCCCAATTTCTGCTTTAAACTTTAGGTACTATCCCAAAATGTATCACTAAGGTGACAGAAGTTGATTTCGGAGCATCATTTTTGAACAGGAGCTTCAACTGTTTTGTGGCATATGAGAAATTCCCTAAGCCCCGAACCTGTCGATTTTGGTCAAAAATGAAAATTTCAAAAGTGTCCAAATTTCTGCTTTAATTTTTAGGTACTATCCCAAAATGTATCACTAAGGTGACAGAAGTTGATTTCAGAGCATAATTTTTGAACAGGAGCTTCAACCGTTTTGTGGCATATGAGAAATTCCCTAAGCCCCGGACCTGTCGATTTTGGTCAAAAATGAAAATTTCAAAAGTGCCCCAATTTCTGCTTTAAACTTTAGGTACTATCCCAAAATGTATCACTAAGGTGACAGAAGTTGATTTCGGAGCATAATTTTTGAACAGTAGCTTCAACCATTTTGTGGCATATGAGAAATTCCCTAAGCCCCGGACCTGTCGATTTTGGTCAAAAATGAAAATTTCAAAAGTGCCCCAATTTCTGCTTTAAACTTTAGGTACTATCCCAAAATGTATCACTGAGGTGACAGAAGTTGATTTCGGAGCATCATTTTTGAACAGGAGCTTCAACTGTTTTGTGGCATATGAGAAATTCCCTAAGCCCCGGACCTGTCGATTTTGGTCAAAAATGAAAATTTCAAAAGTGCCCCAATTTCTGCTTTAAAGTATAGGAACTATCCCAAAATGTATCACTAAGGTGACAGAAGTTGATTTCGGAGCATAATTTTTGAACAGGAGCTTCAAACGTTTTGTGGCATATGAGAAATTCCCTAAGCCCCGGACCTGTCGATTTTGGTCAAAAATGAAATTTTCAAAAGTGCCCCAATTTCTGCTTTAAAGTTTAGGTACTATCCCAAAATGTATCACTAAGGTGACAAAAGTTGATTTCAAGGCATAATTTTTGAACAGGAGCTTCAACCATTTTGTGGCATATGAGAAATTCCCTAAGCCCCGGACCTGTCGATTTTGGTCAAAAATGAAAATTTCAAAAGTGCTCCAATTTCTGCTTTAAAGTATAAGAACTATCCCAAAATGTATCACTAAGGTGACAGAAGTTGATTTCGGAGCATGATTTTTGAACAGGAGCTTCAACCATTTTGTGGCATATGACAAATTCCCTAAGCCCCGAACCTGTCGATTTTGGTCAAAAATGAAAATTTCAAAAGTGCCCCAATTTCTGCTTTAAAGTTTAGGTACTATCCCAAAATGTATCACTAAGGTGACAGAAGTTGATTTCGGAGCATAAATTTTGAACAGGAGCTTCAACTGTTTTGTGGCATATGAGAAATTCCCTAAGCCCCGGACCTGGCGATTTTGGTCAAAAATGAAAATTTCAAAAGTGCCCCAATTTCTGCTTTAAAGTATAAGAACTATCCCAAAATGTATCACTAAGGTGACAGAAGTTGATTTCGGAGCATGATTTTTGAACAGGAGCTTCAACCATTTTGTGGCATATGAGAAATTCCCTAAGCCCCGAACCTGTCGATTTTGGTCAAAAATGAAAATTTCAAAAGTGTCCAAATTTCTGCTTTAATTTTTAGGTACTATCCCAAAATGTATCACTAAGGTGACAGAAGTTGATTTCAGAGCATAATTTTTGAACAGTAGCTTCAACCGTTTTGTGGCATATGAGAAATTCCCTAAGCCCCGGACCTGTCGATTTTGGTCAAAAATGAAAATTTCAAAAGTGCCCCAATTTCTGCTTTAAAGTATAAGAACTATCCCAAAATGTATCACTAAGGTGACAGAAGTTGATTTCGGAGCATGATTTTTGAACAGGAGCTTCAACCATTTTGTGGCATATGACAAATTCCCTAAGCCCCGAACCTGTCGATTTTGGTCAAAAATGAAAATTTCAAAAGTGCCCCAATTTCTGCTTTAAAGTTTAGGTACTATCCCAAAATGTATCACTAAGGTGACAGAAGTTGATTTCGGAGCATAAATTTTGAACAGGAGCTTCAACTGTTTTGTGGCATATGAGAAATTCCCTAAGCCCCGGACCTGGCGATTTTGGTCAAAAATGAAAATTTCAAAAGTGTCCCAATTTCTGCTTTAAAGTTTAGGTACTTTCCCAAAATGTATCACTAAGGTGACAGAAGTTGATTTCAGAGCATAATTTTTGAACAGGAGCTTCAACCGTTTTGTGGCATATGAGAAATTCCCTAAGCCCCGGACCTGTCGATTTTGGTCAAAAATGAAAATTTCAAAAGTGCCCCAATTTCTGCTTTAAACTTTAGGTACTATCCCAAAATGTATCACTAAGGTGACAGAAGTTGATTTCGGAGCATAAATTTTGAACAGGAGCTTCAACTGTTTTGTGGCATATGAGAAATTCCCTAAGCCCCGGACCTGTCGATTTTGGTCAAAAATGAAAATTTCAAAAGTTCCCCAATTTCTGATTTAAACTTTAGGTACTATCCCAAAATGTATCACTAAGGTGACAGAAGTTGATTTCAGAGGATAATTTTTGAACAGTAGCTTCAACCATTTTGTGGCATATGAGAAATTCCCTAAGCCCCGGACCTGTAGATTTTGGTCTAAAATGAAAATTTCAAAAGTGCCCCAATTTCTGCTTTAAAGTTTAGGTACTATCTCAAAATGTATCACTAAGGTGACAGAAGTTGATTTCGGAGCATAATTTTTGAACAGTAGCTTCAACCATTTTGTGGCATATGAGAAATTCCCTAAGCCCCGGACCTGTCGATTTTGGTCAAAAATGAAAATTTCAAAAGTGCCCCAATTTCTGCTTTAATTTTTAGGTACTATCCCAAAATGTATCACTAAGGTGACAGAAGTTGATTTCAAGGCATAATTTTTGAACAGGAGCTTCAACCATTTTGTGGCATATGAGAAATTCCCTAAGCCCCGGACCTGTCGATTTTGGTCAATAATGAAAATTTCAAAAGTGCCCCAATTTCTGCTTTAAACTTTAGGTACTATCCCAAAATGTATCACTAAGGTGACAGAAGTTGATTATGGAGCATAATTTTTGAACAGGAGCTTCAACCGTTTTGTGGCATATGAGAAATTCCCTAAGCCCCGGACCTGTCGATTTTGGTCAAAAATTAAAGTTTCAAAAGTGCCCCAATTTCTGATTTAAACTTTAGGTACTATCCCAAAATGTATCACTAAGGTGACAGAAGTTGATTTCAGAGCATAATTTTTGAACAGTAGCTTCAACCATTTTGTGGCATATGAGAAATTCCCTAAGCCCCGGACCTGTCGATTTTGGTCAAAAATGAAAATTTCAAAAGTGACCCAATTTCTGATTTAAACTTTTGGTACTATCCCAAAATGTATCACTAAGGTGACAGAAGTTGATTTCAGAGCATAATTTTTGAACAGTAGCTTCAACCGTTTTGTGGCATATGAGAAATTCCCTAAGCCCCGGACCTGTAGATTTTGGTCTAAAATGGAAATTTCAAAAGTGCCCCAATTTCTGCTTTAAAGTTTAGGTACTATCCCAAAATGTATCACTAAGGTGACAGAAGTTGATTTCGGAGCATAATTTTTGAACAGTAGCTTCAACCGTTTTGTGGCATATGAGAAATTCCCTAAGCCCCGGACCTGGCGATTTTGGTCAAAAATGAAAATTTCAAAAGTGCCCCAATTTCTGCTTTAAAGTTTAGGTACTTTCCCAAAATGTATCACTAAGGTGACAGAAGTTGATTTCAGAGCATAAATTTTGAACAGGAGCTTCAACTGTTTTGTGGCATATGAGAAATTCCCTAAGCCCCGGACCTGTCGATTTTGGTCAAAAATGAAAATTTCAAAAGTGCCCCAATTTCTGCTTTAAAGTTAGGTACTATCCCAAAATGTATCACTAAGGTGACAGAAGTTGATTTCAAGGCATAATTTTTGAACAGGAGCTTCAACCATTTTGTGGCATATGAGAAATTCCCTAAGCCCCGAACCTGTCGATTTTGGTCAAAAATGAAAATTTCAAAAGTGTCCAAATTTCTGCTTTAATTTTTAGGTACTATCCCAAAATGTATCACTAAGGTGACAGAAGTTGATTTCAGAGCATAATTTTTGAACAGTAGCTTCAACCGTTTTGTGGCATATGAGAAATTCCCTAAGCCCCGGACCTGTCGATTTTGGTCAAAAATGAAAATTTCAAAAGTGCCCCAATTTCTGCTTTAAACTTTAGGTACTATCCCAAAATGTATCACTAAGGTGACAGAAGTTGATTTCAGAGCATAATTTTTGAACAGTAGCTTCAACTGTTTTGTGGCATATGATAAATTCCCTAAGCCCCGGACCTGTCGATTTTGGTCAAAAATGACAATTTCAAAAGTGCCCCAATTTCTGCTTTAAAGTTTAGGTACTTTCCCAAAATGTATCACTAAGGTGACAGAAGTTGATTTCAGAGCATAATTTTTGAACAGTAGCTTCAACCGTTTTGTGGCATATGAGAAATTCCCTAAGCCCCGGACCTGTCGATTTTGGTCAAAAATGAAAATTTGAAAAGTGCCCCAATTTCTGCTTTAAAGTTTAGGCACTTTCCCAAAATGTATCACTAAGGTGACAGAAGTTGATTTCGGAGCATCATTTTTGAACAGGAGCTTCAACTGTTTTGTGGCATATGAGAAATTCCCTAAGCCCCGGACCTGTCGATTTTGGTCAAAAAAGAAAATTTCAAAAGTGCCCCAATTTCTGCTTTAAAGTTTAGGTACTATCCCCAAATGTATCACTAAGGTGACAGAAGTTGATTTCGGAGCATAATTTTTGAACAGTAGCTTCAACCATTTTGTGGCATATGAGAAATTCCCTAAGCCCCGGACCTGTCGATTTTGGTCAAAAATGAAAATTTCAAAAGTGCCCCAATTTCTGATTTAAACTTTAGGTACTATCCCAAAATGTATCACTAAGGTGACAGAAGTTGATTATGGAGCATAATTTTTGAACAGGAGCTTCAACCGTTTTGTGGCATATGAGAAATTCCCTAAGCCCCGGACCTGTCGATTTTGGTCAAAAATGAAAATTTCAAAAGTGCCCCAATTTCTGCTTTAAAGAATAGGAACTATCCCAAAATGTATCACTAAGGTGACAGAAGTTGATTTCGGAGCATAATTTTTGAACAGGAGCTTCAAACGTTTTGTGGCATATGAGAAATTCCCTAAGCCCCGGACCTGTCGATTTTGGTCAAAAATGAAAATTTCAAAAGTGCCCCAATTTCTGCTTTAAACTTTAGGTACTATCCCAAAATGTATCACTAAGGTGACAGAAGTTGATTATGGAGCATAATTTTTGAACAGGAGCTTCAACCGTTTTGTGGCATATGAGAAATTCCCTAAGCCCCGGACCAGTCGATTTTGCTCAAAAATGAAAATTTCAAAAGTGCCCCAATTTCTGCTTTAAACTTTAGGTACTATCCCAAAATGTATCACTAAGGTGACAGAAGTTGATTTCGGAGCATAAATTTTGAACAGGAGCTTCAACCGTTTTGTGGCATATGAGAAATTCCCTAAGCCCCGGACCTGTCGATTTTGGTCAAAAATGAAAATTTCTAAAGTGCCCCAATTTCTGCTTTAAAGTATAGGAACTATCCCAAAATGTATCACTAAGGTGACAGAAGTTGATTTCGGAGCATGATTTTTGAACAGGAGCTTCAACCGTTTTGTGGCATATGATAAATACCCTAAGCCCCGGACCTGTCGATTTTGGTCAAAAATGAAAATTTCAAAAGTGCCCCAATTTCTGCTTTAAACTTTAGGTACTATCCCAAAATGTATCACTAAGGTGACAGAAGTTGATTATGGAGCATAATTTTTGAACAGTAGCTTCAACCGTTTTGTGGCATATGAGAAATTCCCTAAGCCCCGGACCTGTCGATTTTGGTCAAAAATGAAAATTTGAAAAGTGCCCCAATTTCTGCTTTAAAGTTTAGGCACTTTCCCAAAATGTATCACTAAGGTGATAGAAGTTGATTTCGGAGCATCATTTTTGAACTGGAGCTTCAACTGTTTTGTGGCATATGAGAAATTCCCTAAGCCCCGGACCTGTCGATTTTGGTCAAAAATGAAAATTTCAAAAGTGCCCCAATTTCTGCTTTAAAGTTTAGGTACTATCCCAAAATGTATCACTAAGGTGACAGAAGTTGATTTCGGAGCATAATTTTTGAACAGTAGCTTCAACCATTTTGTGGCATATGAGAAATTCCCTAAGCCCCGGACCTGTCGATTTTGGTCAAAAATGAAAATTTCAAAAGTGCCCCAATTTCTGCTTTAAACTTTAGGTACTATCCCAAAATGTATCACTAAGGTGACAGAAGTTGATTTCGGAGCATAAATTTTGAACAGGAGCTTCAACTGTTTTGTGGCATATGAGAAATTCCCTAAGCCCCGGACCTGTCAATTTTGGTCAAAAATGAAAATTTCAAAAGTTCCCCAATTTCTGATTTAAACTTTAGGTACTATCCCAAAATGTATCACTAAGGTGACAGAAGTTGATTTCAGAGGATAATTTTTGAACAGTAGCTTCAACCATTTTGTGGCATATGAGAAATTCCCTAAGCCCCGGACCTGTAGATTTTGGTCTAAAATGAAAATTTCAAAAGTGCCCCAATTTCTGCTTTAAAGTTTAGGTACTATCTCAAAATGTATCACTAAGGTGACAGAAGTTGATTTCGGAGCATAATTTTTGAACAGTAGCTTCAACCATTTTGTGGCATATGAGAAATTCCCTAAGCCCCGGACCTGTCGATTTTGGTCAAAAATGAAAATTTCAAAAGTGCCCCAATTTCTGCTTTAATTTTTAGGTACTATCCCAAAATGTATCACTAAGGTGACAGAAGTTGATTTCAAGGCATAATTTTTGAACAGGAGCTTCAACCATTTTGTGGCATATGAGAAATTCCCTAAGCCCCGGACCTGTCGATTTTGGTCAATAATGAAAATTTCAAAAGTGCCCCAATTTCTGCTTTAAACTTTAGGTACTATCCCAAAATGTATCACTAAGGTGACAGAAGTTGATTATGGAGCATAATTTTTGAACAGGAGCTTCAACCGTTTTGTGGCATATGAGAAATTCCCTAAGCCCCGGACCTGTCGATTTTGGTCAAAAATTAAAGTTTCAAAAGTGCCCCAATTTCTGATTTAAACTTTAGGTACTATCCCAAAATGTATCACTAAGGTGACAGAAGTTGATTTCAGAGCATAATTTTTGAACAGGAGCTTCAACCATTTTGTGGCATATGAGAAATTCCCTAAGCCCCGGACCTGTAGATTTTGGTCTAAAATGGAAATTTCAAAAGTGCCCCAATTTCTGCTTTAAAGTTAGGTACTATCCCAAAATGTATCACTAAGGTGACAGAAGTTGATTTCAAGGCATAATTTTTGAACAGGAGCTTCAACCATTTTGTGGCATATGAGAAATTCCCTAAGCCCCGAACCTGTCGATTTTGGTCAAAAATGAAAATTTCAAAAGTGTCCAAATTTCTGCTTTAATTTTTAGGTACTATCCCAAAATGTATCACTAAGGTGACAGAAGTTGATTTCAGAGCATAATTTTTGAACAGTAGCTTCAACCGTTTTGTGGCATATGAGAAATTCCCTAAGCCCCGGACCTGTCGATTTTGGTCAAAAATGAAAATTTCAAAAGTGCCCCAATTTCTGCTTTAAACTTTAGGTACTATCCCAAAATGTATCACTAAGGTGACAGAAGTTGATTTCAGAGCATAATTTTTGAACAGTAGCTTCAACTGTTTTGTGGCATATGATAAATTCCCTAAGCCCCGGACCTGTCGATTTTGGTCAAAAATGAAAATTTCAAAAGTGCCCCAATTTCTGCTTTAAAGTTTAGGTACTTTCCCAAAATGTATCACTAAGGTGACAGAAGTTGATTTCAGAGCATAATTTTTGAACAGTAGCTTCAACCGTTTTGTGGCATATGAGAAATTCCCTAAGCCCCGGACCTGTCGATTTTGGTCAAAAATGAAAATTTGAAAAGTGCCCCAATTTCTGCTTTAAAGTTTAGGCACTTTCCCAAAATGTATCACTAAGGTGACAGAAGTTGATTTCGGAGCATCATTTTTGAACAGGAGCTTCAACTGTTTTGTGGCATATGAGAAATTCCCTAAGCCCCGGACCTGTCGATTTTGGTCAAAAAAGAAAATTTCAAAAGTGCCCCAATTTCTGCTTTAAAGTTTAGGTACTATCCCCAAATGTATCACTAAGGTGACAGAAGTTGATTTCGGAGCATAATTTTTGAACAGTAGCTTCAACCATTTTGTGGCATATGAGAAATTCCCTAAGCCCCGGACCTGTCGATTTTGGTCAAAAATGAAAATTTCAAAAGTGCCCCAATTTCTGATTTAAACTTTAGGTACTATCCCAAAATGTATCACTAAGGTGACAGAAGTTGATTATGGAGCATAATTTTTGAACAGGAGCTTCAACCGTTTTGTGGCATATGAGAAATTCCCTAAGCCCCGGACCTGTCGATTTTGGTCAAAAATGAAAATTTCAAAAGTGCCCCAATTTCTGCTTTAAAGAATAGGAACTATCCCAAAATGTATCACTAAGGTGACAGAAGTTGATTTCGGAGCATAATTTTTGAACAGGAGCTTCAAACGTTTTGTGGCATATGAGAAATTCCCTAAGCCCCGGACCTGTCGATTTTGGTCAAAAATGAAAATTTCAAAAGTGCCCCAATTTCTGCTTTAAACTTTAGGTACTATCCCAAAATGTATCACTAAGGTGACAGAAGTTGATTATGGAGCATAATTTTTGAACAGGAGCTTCAACCGTTTTGTGGCATATGAGAAATTCCCTAAGCCCCGGACCAGTCGATTTTGCTCAAAAATGAAAATTTCAAAAGTGCCCCAATTTCTGCTTTAAACTTTAGGTACTATCCCAAAATGTATCACTAAGGTGACAGAAGTTGATTTCGGAGCATAAATTTTGAACAGGAGCTTCAACCGTTTTGTGGCATATGAGAAATTCCCTAAGCCCCGGACCTGTCGATTTTGGTCAAAAATTAAAATTTCTAAAGTGCCCCAATTTCTGCTTTAAAGTATAGGAACTATCCCAAAATGTATCACTAAGGTGACAGAAGTTGATTTCGGAGCATGATTTTTGAACAGGAGCTTCAACCGTTTTGTGGCATATGATAAATTCCCTAAGCCCCGGACCTGTCGATTTTGGTCAAAAATGAAAATTTCAAAAGTGCCCCAATTTCTGCTTTAAACTTTAGGTACTATCCCAAAATGTATCACTAAGGTGACAGAAGTTGATTATGGAGCATAATTTTTGAACAGGAGCTTCAACCGTTTTGTGGCATATGAGAAATTCCCTAAGCCCCGGACCTGTCGATTTTGGTCAAAAATGAAAATTTCAAAAGTGCCCCAATTTCTGCTTTAAACTTTAGGTACTATCCCAAAATGTATCACTAAGGTGACAGAAGTTGATTTCGGAGCATAATTTTTGAACAGTAGCTTCAACCGTTTTGTGGCATATGAGAAATTCCCTAAGCCCCGGACCTGTCGATTTTGGTCAAAAATGAAAATTTGAAAAGTGCCCCAATTTCTGCTTTAAAGTTTAGGCACTTTCCCAAAATGTATCACTAAGGTGATAGAAGTTGATTTCGGAGCATCATTTTTGAACTGGAGCTTCAACTGTTTTGTGGCATATGAGAAATTCCCTAAGCCCCGGACCTGTCGATTTTGGTCAAAAATGAAAATTTCAAAAGTGCCCCAATTTCTGCTTTAAAGTTTAGGTACTATCCCAAAATGTATCACTAAGGTGACAGAAGTTGATTTCGGAGCATAATTTTTGAACAGTAGCTTCAACCATTTTGTGGCATATGAGAAATTCCCTAAGCCCCGGACCTGTCGATTTTGGTCAAAAATGAAAATTTCAAAAGTGCCCCAATTTCTGATTTAAACTTTAGGTACAATCCCAAAATGTATCACTAAGGTGACAGAAGTTGATTTCGGAGCATAATTTTTGAACAGGAGCTTCAACCGTTTTGTGGCATATGAGAAATTCCCTAAGCCCCGGACCTGTAGATTTTGGTCAAAAATGAAAATTTCAAAAGTGCCCCAATTTCTGCTTTAAACTTTAGGTACTATCCCAAAATGTATCACTAAGGTGACAGAAGTTGATTTCGGAGCATAATTTTTGAACAGGAGCTTCAACCGTTTTGTGGCATATGAGAAATTCCCTAAGCCCTGGTCCTGTCGATTTTGGTCAAAAATGAAAATTTCAAAAGTGCCCCAATTTCTGCTTTAAAGTTAGGTACTATCCCAAAATGTATCACTAAGGTGACAGAAGTTGATTTCAAGGCATAATTTTTGAACAGGAGCTTCAACCATTTTGTGGCATATGAGAAATTCCCTAAGCCCCGAACCTGTCGATTTTGGTCAAAAATGAAAATTTCAAAAGTGTCCAAATTTCTGCTTTAATTTTTAGGTACTATCCCAAAATGTATCACTAAGGTGACAGAAGTTGATTTCAGAGCATAATTTTTGAACAGTAGCTTCAACCGTTTTGTGGCATATGAGAAATTCCCTAAGCCCCGGACCTGGCGATTTTGGTCAAAAATGAAAATTTCAAAAGTGCCCCAATTTCTGCTTTAAAGTTTAGGTACTTTCCCAAAATGTATCACTAAGGTGACAGAAGTTGATTTCAGAGCATAATTTTTGAACAGTAGCTTCAACCGTTTTGTGGCATATGAGAAATTCCCTAAGCCCCGGACCTGTCGATTTTGGTCAAAAATGAAAATTTAAAAAGTGCCCCAATTTCTGCTTTAAACTTTAGGTACTATCCCAAAATGTATCACTAAGGTGACAGAAGTTGATTTCAGAGCATAATTTTTGAACAGTAGCTTCAACTGTTTTGTGGCATATGATAAATTCCCTAAGCCCCGGACCTGTCGATTTTGGTCAAAAATGAAAATTTCAAAAGTGCCCCAATTTCTGCTTTAAACTTTAGGTACTATCCCAAAATTTATCACTAAGGTGACAGAAGTTGATTTCGGAGCATAAATTTTGAACAGGAGCTTCAACTGTTTTGTGGCATATGAGAAATTCCCTAAGCCCCGGACCTGGCGATTTTGGTCAAAAATGAAAATTTCAAAAGTGCCCCAATTTCTGCTTTAAACTTTAGGTACTATCCCAAAATGTATCACTAAGGTGACAGAAGTTGATTTCGGAGCATAATTTTTGAACAGTAGCTTCAACCATTTTGTGGCATATGAGAAATTCCCTAAGCCCCGGACCTGTCGATTTTGGTCAAAAATGAAAATTTCAAAAGTGCCCCAATTTCTGATTTAAACTTTAGGTACTATCCCAAAATGTATCACTAAGGTGACAGAAGTTGATTATGGAGCATAATTTTTGAACAGGAGCTTCAACCGTTTTGTGGCATATGAGAAATTCCCTAAGCCCCGGACCTGTCGATTTTGGTCAAAAATTAAAATTTCAAAAGTGCCCCAATTTCTGCTTTAAAGTATAGGAACTATCCCAAAATGTATCACTAAGGTGACAGAAGTTGATTTCGGAGCATAATTTTTGAACAGGAGCTTCAAACGTTTTGTGGCATATGAGAAATTCCCTAAGCCCCGGACCTGTCGATTTTGGTCAAAAATGAAAATTTCAAAAGTGCCCCAATTTCTGCTTTAAACTTTAGGTACTATCCCAAAATGTATCACTAAGGTGACAGAAGTTGATTATGGAGCATAATTTTTGAACAGGAGCTTCAACCGTTTTGTGGCATATGAGAAATTCCCTAAGCCCCGGACCAGTCGATTTTGGTCAAAAATGAAAATTTCAAAAGTGCCCCAATTTCTGCTTTAAACTTTAGGTACTATCCCAAAATGTATCACTAAGGTGACAGAAGTTGATTTCGGAGCATAAATTTTGAACAGGAGCTTCAACCGTTTTGTGGCATATGAGAAATTCCCTAAGCCCCGGACCTGTCGATTTTGGTCAAAAATGAAAATTTCAAAAGTGCCCCAATTTCTGCTTTAAAGTATAGGAACTATCCCAAAATGTATCACTAAGGTGACAGAAGTTGATTTCGGAGCATAATTTTTGAACAGGAGCTTCAACCGTTTTGTGGCATATGAGAAATTCCCTAAGCCCCGGACCTGTCGATTTTGGTCAAAAATGAAAATTTCTAAAGTGCCCCAATTTCTGCTTTAAAGTATAGGAACTATCCCAAAATGTATCACTAAGGTGACAGAAGTTGATTTCGGAGCATGATTTTTGAACAGGAGCTTCAACCGTTTTGTGGCATATGATAAATTCCCTAAGCCCCGGACCTGTCGATTTTGGTCAAAAATGAAAATTTCAAAAGTGCCCCAATTTCTGCTTTAAACTTTAGGTACTATCCCAAAATGTATCACTAAGGTGACAGAAGTTGATTATGGAGCATAATTTTTGAACAGGAGCTTCAACCGTTTTGTGGCATATGAGAAATTCCCTAAGCCCCGGACCTGTCGATTTTGGTCAAAAATGAAAATTTCAAAAGTGCCCCAATTTCTGCTTTAAACTTTAGGTACTATCCCAAAATGTATCACTAAGGTGACAGAAGTTGATTTCGGAGCATAATTTTTGAACAGTAGCTTCAACCGTTTTGTGGCATATGAGAAATTCCCTAAGCCCCGGACCTGTCGATTTTGGTCAAAAATGAAAATTTCAAAAGTGCCCCAATTTCTGCTTTAAACTTTAGGTACTATCCCAAAATGTATCACTAAGGTGACAGAAGTTGATTTCGGAGCATAATTTTTGAACAGTAGCTTCAACCGTTTTGTGGCATATGAGAAATTCCCTAAGCCCCGGACCTGTCGATTTTGGTCAAAAATGAAAATTTGAAAAGTGCCCCAATTTCTGCTTTAAAGTTTAGGCACTTTCCCAAAATGTATCACTAAGGTGATAGAAGTTGATTTCGGAGCATAATTTTTGAACAGTAGCTTCAACCATTTTGTGGCATATGAGAAATTCCCTAAGCCCCGGACCTGTCGATTTTGGTCAAAAATGAAAATTTCAAAAGTGCCCCAATTTCTGATTTAAACTTTAGGTACTATCCCAAAATGTATCACTAAGGTGACAGAAGTTGATTTCGGAGCATAATTTTTGAACAGGAGCTTCAACCGTTTTGTGGCATATGAGAAATTCCCTAAGCCCCGGACCTGTAGATTTTGGTCAAAAATGAAAATTTCAAAAGTGCCCCAATTTCTGCTTTAAACTTTAGGTACTATCCCAAAATGTATCACTAAGGTGACAGAAGTTGATTTCGGAGCATAATTTTTGAACAGGAGCTTCAACCGTTTTGTGGCATATGAGAAATTCCCTAAGCCCTGGTCCTGTCGATTTTGGTCAAAAATGAAAATTTCAAAAGTGCCCCAATTTCTGCTTTAAAGTTAGGTACTATCCCAAAATGTATCACTAAGGTGACAGAAGTTGATTTCAAGGCATAATTTTTGAACAGGAGCTTCAACCATTTTGTGGCATATGAGAAATTCCCTAAGCCCCGAACCTGTCGATTTTGGTCAAAAATGAAAATTTCAAAAGTGTCCAAATTTCTGCTTTAATTTTTAGGTACTATCCCAAAATGTATCACTAAGGTGACAGAAGTTGATTTCAGAGCATAATGTTTGAACAGTAGCTTCAACCGTTTTGTGGCATATGAGAAATTCCCTAAGCCCCGGACCTGGCGATTTTGGTCTAAAATGAAAATTTCAAAAGTGCCCCAATTTCTGCTTTAAAGTTTAGGTACTTTCCCAAAATGTATCACTAAGGTGACAGAAGTTGATTTCAGAGCATAATTTTTGAACAGTAGCTTCAACCGTTTTGTGGCATATGAGAAATTCCCTAAGCCCCGGACCTGTCGATTTTGGTCAAAAATGAAAATTTCAAAAGTGCCCCAATTTCTGCTTTAAACTTTAGGTACTATCCCAAAATTTATCACTAAGGTGACAGAAGTTGAATTCGGAGCATACATTTTGAACAGGAGCTTCAACTGTTTTGTGGCATATGAGAAATTCCCTAAGCCCCGGACCTGGCGATTTTGGTCAAAAATGAAAATTTCAAAAGTGCCCCAATTTCTGCTTTAAAGTTTAGGTACTTTCCCAAAATGTATCACTAAGGTGACAGAAGTTGATTTCAGAGCATAATTTTTGAACAGTAGCTTCAACCGTTTTGTGGCATATGAGAAATTCCCTAAGCCCCGGACCTGTCGATTTTGGTCAAAAATGAAAATTTCAAAAGTGCCCCAATTTCTGCTTTAAACTTTAGGTACTTTCCCAAAATGTATCACTAAGGTGACAGAAGTTGATTTCAGAGCATAATTTTTGAACAGTAGCTTCAACCGTTTTGTGGCATATGAGAAATTCCCTAAGCCCCGGACCTGGCGATTTTGGTCAAAAATGAAAATTTCAAAAGTGCCCCAATTTCTGCTTTAAAGTTTAGGTACTTTCCCAAAATGTATCACTAAGGTGACAGAAGTTGATTTCAGAGCATAAATTTTGAACAGGAGCTTCAACTGTTTTGTGGCATATGAGAAATTCCCTAAGCCCCGGACCTGTCGATTTTGGTCAAAAATGAAAATTTCAAAAGTGCCCCAATTTCTGCTTTAAAGTTAGGTACTATCCCAAAATGTATCACTAAGGTGACAGAAGTTGATTTCAAGGCATAATTTTTGAACAGGAGCTTCAACCATTTTGTGGCATATGAGAAATTCCCTAAGCCCCGAACCTGTCGATTTTGGTCAAAAATGAAAATTTCAAAAGTGTCCAAATTTCTGCTTTAATTTTTAGGTACTATCCCAAAATGTATCACTAAGGTGACAGAAGTTGATTTCAGAGCATAATTTTTGAACAGTAGCTTCAACCGTTTTGTGGCATATGAGAAATTCCCTAAGCCCCGGACCTGTCGATTTTGGTCAAAAATGAAAATTTCAAAAGTGCCCCAATTTCTGCTTTAAACTTTAGGTACTATCCCAAAATGTATCACTAAGGTGACAGAAGTTGATTTCAGAGCATAATTTTTGAACAGTAGCTTCAACTGTTTTGTGGCATATGATAAATTCCCTAAGCCCCGGACCTGTCGATTTTGGTCAAAAATGAAAATTTCAAAAGTGCCCCAATTTCTGCTTTAAAGTTTAGGTACTTTCCCAAAATGTATCACTAAGGTGACAGAAGTTGATTTCAGAGCATAATTTTTGAACAGTAGCTTCAACCGTTTTGTGGCATATGAGAAATTCCCTAAGCCCCGGACCTGTCGATTTTGGTCAAAAATGAAAATTTGAAAAGTGCCCCAATTTCTGCTTTAAAGTTTAGGCACTTTCCCAAAATGTATCACTAAGGTGACAGAAGTTGATTTCGGAGCATCATTTTTGAACAGGAGCTTCAACTGTTTTGTGGCATATGAGAAATTCCCTAAGCCCCGGACCTGTCGATTTTGGTCAAAAATGAAAATTTCAAAAGTGCCCCAATTTCTGCTTTAAAGTTTAGGTACTATCCCCAAATGTATCACTAAGGTGACAGAAGTTGATTTCGGAGCATAATTTTTGAACAGTAGCTTCAACCATTTTGTGGCATATGAGAAATTCCCTAAGCCCCGGACCTGTCGATTTTGGTCAAAAATGAAAATTTCAAAAGTGCCCCAATTTCTGATTTAAACTTTAGGTACTATCCCAAAATGTATCACTAAGGTGACAGAAGTTGATTATGGAGCATAATTTTTGAACAGGAGCTTCAACCGTTTTGTGGCATATGAGAAATTCCCTAAGCCCCGGACCTGTCGATTTTGGTCAAAAATGAAAATTTCAAAAGTGCCCCAATTTCTGCTTTAAAGTATAGGAACTATCCCAAAATGTATCACTAAGGTGACAGAAGTTGATTTCGGAGCATAATTTTTGAACAGGAGCTTCAAACGTTTTGTGGCATATGAGAAATTCCCTAAGCCCCGGACCTGTCGATTTTGGTCAAAAATGAAAATTTCAAAAGTGCCCCAATTTCTGCTTTAAACTTTAGGTACTATCCCAAAATGTATCACTAAGGTGACAGAAGTTGATTATGGAGCATAATTTTTGAACAGGAGCTTCAACCGTTTTGTGGCATATGAGAAATTCCCTAAGCCCCGGACCAGTCGATTTTGGTCAAAAATGAAAATTTCAAAAGTGCCCCAATTTCTGCTTTAAACTTTAGGTACTATCCCAAAATGTATCACTAAGGTGACAGAAGTTGATTTCGGAGCATAAATTTTGAACAGGAGCTTCAACCGTTTTGTGGCATATGAGAAATTCCCTAAGCCCCGGACCTGTCGATTTTGGTCAAAAATGAAAATTTCTAAAGTGCCCCAATTTCTGCTTTAAAGTATAGGAACTATCCCAAAATGTATCACTAAGGTGACAGAAGTTGATTTCGGAGCATGATTTTTGAACAGGAGCTTCAACCATTTTGTGGCATATGATAAATTCCCTAAGCCCCGGACCTGTCGATTTTGGTCAAAAATGAAAATTTCAAAAGTGCCCCAATTTCTGCTTTAAACTTTAGGTACTATCCCAAAATGTATCACTAAGGTGACAGAAGTTGATTATGGAGCATAATTTTTGAACAGGAGCTTCAACCGTTTTGTGGCATATGAGAAATTCCCTAAGCCCCGGACCTGTCGATTTTGGTCAAAAATGAAAATTTCAAAAGTGCCCCAATTTCTGCTTTAAACTTTAGGTACTATCCCAAAATGTATCACTAAGGTGACAGAAGTTGATTTCGGAGCATAATTTTTGAACAGTAGCTTCAACCGTTTTGTGGCATATGAGAAATTCCCTAAGCCCCGGACCTGTCGATTTTGGTCAAAAATGAAAATTTGAAAAGTGCCCCAATTTCTGCTTTAAAGTTTAGGCACTTTCCCAAAATGTATCACTAAGGTGATAGAAGTTGATTTCGGAGCATCATTTTTGAACTGGAGCTTCAACTGTTTTGTGGCATATGAGAAATTCCCTAAGCCCCGGACCTGTCGATTTTGGTCAAAAATGAAAATTTCAAAAGTGCCCCAATTTCTGCTTTAAAGTTTAGGTACTATCCCAAAATGTATCACTAAGGTGACAGAAGTTGATTTCGGAGCATAATTTTTGAACAGTAGCTTCAACCATTTTGTGGCATATGAGAAATTCCCTAAGCCCCGGACCTGTCGATTTTGGTCAAAAATGAAAATTTCAAAAGTGCCCCAATTTCTGATTTAAACTTTAGGTACTATCCCAAAATGTATCACTAAGGTGACAGAAGTTGATTTCGGAGCATAATTTTTGAACAGGAGCTTCAACCGTTTTGTGGCATATGAGAAATTCCCTAAGCCCCGGACCTGTAGATTTTGGTCAAAAATGAAAATTTCAAAAGTGCCCCAATTTCTGCTTTAAACTTTAGGTACTATCCCAAAATGTATCACTAAGGTGACAGAAGTTGATTTCGGAGCATAATTTTTGAACAGGAGCTTCAACCGTTTTGTGGCATATGAGAAATTCCCTAAGCCCTGGTCCTGTCGATTTTGGTCAAAAATGAAAATTTCAAAAGTGCCCCAATTTCTGCTTTAAAGTTAGGTACTATCCCAAAATGTATCACTAAGGTGACAGAAGTTGATTTCAAGGCATAATTTTTGAACAGGAGCTTCAACCATTTTGTGGCATATGAGAAATTCCCTAAGCCCCGAACCTGTCGATTTTGGTCAAAAATGAAAATTTCAAAAGTGTCCAAATTTCTGCTTTAATTTTTAGGTACTATCCCAAAATGTATCACTAAGGTGACAGAAGTTGATTTCAGAGCATAATTTTTGAACAGTAGCTTCAACCGTTTTGTGGCATATGAGAAATCCCCTAAGCCCCGGACCTGGCGATTTTGGTCAAAAATGAAAATTTCAAAAGTGCCCCAATTTCTGCTTTAAAGTTTAGGTACTTTCCCAAAATGTATCACTAAGGTGACAGAAGTTGATTTCAGAGCATAATTTTTGAACAGTAGCTTCAACCGTTTTGTGGCATATGAGAAATTCCCTAAGCCCCGGACCTGTCGATTTTGGTCAAAAATGAAAATTTAAAAAGTGCCCCAATTTCTGCTTTAAACTTTAGGTACTATCCCAAAATGTATCACTAAGGTGACAGAAGTTGATTTCAGAGCATAATTTTTGAACAGTAGCTTCAACTGTTTTGTGGCATATGATAAATTCCCTAAGACCCTGACCTGTCGATTTTGGTCAAAAATGAAAATTTCAAAAGTGCCCCAATTTCTGCTTTAAACTTTAGGTACTATCCCAAAATTTATCACTAAGGTGACAGAAGTTGATTTCGGAGCATAAATTTTGAACAGGAGCTTCAACTGTTTTGTGGCATATGAGAAATTCCCTAAGCCCCGGACCTGGCGATTTTGGTCAAAAATGAAAATTTCAAAAGTGCCCCAATTTCTGCTTTAAAGTTTAGGTACTTTCCCAAAATGTATCACTAAGGTGACAGAAGTTGATTTCAGAGCATAATTTTTGAACAGTAGCTTCAACCGTTTTGTGGCATATGAGAAATTCGCTAAGCCCCGGACCTGTTGATTTTGGTCAAAAATGAAAATTTCAAAAGTGCCCCAATTTCTGCTTTAAACTTTAGGTACTATCCCAAAATGTATCACTAAGGTGACAGAAGTTGATTTCGGAGCATAATTTTTGAACAGTAGCTTCAACCATTTTGTGGCATATGAGAAATTCCCTAAGCCCCGGACCTGTCGATTTTGGTCAAAAATGAAAATTTCAAAAGTGCCCCAATTTCTGATTTAAACTTTAGGTACTATCCCAAAATGTATCACTAAGGTGACAGAAGTTGATTATGGAGCATAATTTTTGAACAGGAGCTTCAACCGTTTTGTGGCATATGAGAAATTCCCTAAGCCCCGGACCTGTCGATTTTGGTCAAAAATGAAAATTTCAAAAGTGCCCCAATTTCTGCTTTAAAGTATAGGAACTATCCCAAAATGTATCACTAAGGTGACAGAAGTTGATTTCGGAGCATAATTTTTGAACAGGAGCTTCAAACGTTTTGTGGCATATGAGAAATTCCCTAAGCCCCGGACCTGTCGATTTTGGTCAAAAATGAAAATTTCAAAAGTGCCCCAATTTCTGCTTTAAACTTTAGGTACTATCCCAAAATGTATCACTAAGGTGACAGAAGTTGATTATGGAGCATAATTTTTGAACAGGAGCTTCAACCGTTTTGTGGCATATGAGAAATTCCCTAAGCCCCGGACCAGTCGATTTTGGTCAAAAATGAAAATTTCAAAAGTGCCCCAATTTCTGCTTTAAAGTATAGGAACTATCCCAAAATGTATCACTAAGGTGACAGAAGTTGATTTCGGAGCATAATTTTTGAACAGGAGCTTCAACCGTTTTGTGGCATATGAGAAATTCCCTAAGCCCCGGACCTGTCGATTTTGGTCAAAAATGAAAATTTCTAAAGTGCCCCAATTTCTGCTTTAAAGTATAGGAACTATCCCAAAATGTATCACTAAGGTGACAGAAGTTGATTTCGGAGCATGATTTTTGAACAGGAGCTTCAACCGTTTTGTGGCATATGATAAATTCCCTAAGCCCCGGACCTGTCGATTTTGGTCAAAAATGAAAATTTCAAAAGTGCCCCAATTTCTGCTTTAAACTTTAGGTACTATCCCAAAATGTATCACTAAGGTGACAGAAGTTGATTATGGAGCATAATTTTTGAACAGGAGCTTCAACCGTTTTGTGGCATATGAGAAATTCCCTAAGCCCCGGACCTGTCGATTTTGGTCAAAAATGAAAATTTCAAAAGTGCCCCAATTTCTGCTTTAAACTTTAGGTACTATCCCAAAATGTATCACTAAGGTGACAGAAGTTGATTTCGGAGCATAATTTTTGAACAGTAGCTTCAACCGTTTTGTGGCATATGAGAAATTCCCTAAGCCCCGGACCTGTCGATTTTGGTCAAAAATGAAAATTTCAAAAGTGCCCCAATTTCTGCTTTAAACTTTAGGTACTATCCCAAAATGTATCACTAAGGTGACAGAAGTTGATTTCGGAGCATAATTTTTGAACAGTAGCTTCAACCGTTTTGTGGCATATGAGAAATTCCCTAAGCCCCGGACCTGTCGATTTTGGTCAAAAATGAAAATTTGAAAAGTGCCCCAATTTCTGCTTTAAAGTTTAGGCACTTTCCCAAAATGTATCACTAAGGTGATAGAAGTTGATTTCGGAGCATCATTTTTGAACTGGAGCTTCAACTGTTTTGTGGCATATGAGAAATTCCCTAAGCCCCGGACCTGTCGATTTTGGTCAAAAATGAAAATTTCAAAAGTGCCCCAATTTCTGCTTTAAAGTTTAGGTACTATCCCAAAATGTATCACTAAGGTGACAGAAGTTGATTTCGGAGCATAATTTTTGAACAGTAGCTTCAACCATTTTGTGGCATATGAGAAATTCCCTAAGCCCCGGACCTGTCGATTTTGGTCAAAAATGAAAATTTCAAAAGTGCCCCAATTTCTGATTTAAACTTTAGGTACTATCCCAAAATGTATCACTAAGGTGACAGAAGTTGATTTCGGAGCATAATTTTTGAACAGGAGCTTCAACCGTTTTGTGGCATATGAGAAATTCCCTAAGCCCCGGACCTGTAGATTTTGGTCAAAAATGAAAATTTCAAAAGTGCCCCAATTTCTGCTTTAAACTTTAGGTACTATCCCAAAATGTATCACTAAGGTGACAGAAGTTGATTTCGGAGCATAATTTTTGAACAGGAGCTTCAACCGTTTTGTGGCATATGAGAAATTCCCTAAGCCCTGGTCCTGTCGATTTTGGTCAAAAATGAAAATTTCAAAAGTGCCCCAATTTCTGCTTTAAAGTTAGGTACTATCCCAAAATGTATCACTAAGGTGACAGAAGTTGATTTCAAGGCATAATTTTTGAACAGGAGCTTCAACCATTTTGTGGCATATGAGAAATTCCCTAAGCCCCGAACCTGTCGATTTTGGTCAAAAATGAAAATTTCAAAAGTGTCCAAATTTCTGCTTTAATTTTTAGGTACTATCCCAAAATGTATCACTAAGGTGACAGAAGTTGATTTCAGAGCATAATTTTTGAACAGTAGCTTCAACCGTTTTGTGGCATATGAGAAATTCCCTAAGCCCCGGACCTGGCGATTTTGGTCTAAAATGAAAATTTCAAAAGTGCCCCAATTTCTGCTTTAAAGTTTAGGTACTTTCCCAAAATGTATCACTAAGGTGACAGAAGTTGATTTCAGAGCATAATTTTTGAACAGTAGCTTCAACCGTTTTGTGGCATATGAGAAATTCCCTAAGCCCCGGACCTGTCGATTTTGGTCAAAAATGAAAATTTCAAAAGTGCCCCAATTTCTGCTTTAAACTTTAGGTACTATCCCAAAATTTATCACTAAGGTGACAGAAGTTGAATTCGGAGCATAAATTTTGAACAGGAGCTTCAACTGTTTTGTGGCATATGAGAAATTCCCTAAGCCCCGGACCTGGCGATTTTGGTCAAAAATGAAAATTTCAAAAGTGCCCCAATTTCTGCTTTAAAGTTTAGGTACTTTCCCAAAATGTATCACTAAGGTGACAGAAGTTGATTTCAGAGCATAATTTTTGAACAGTAGCTTCAACCGTTTTGTGGCATATGAGAAATTCCCTAAGCCCCGGACCTGTCGATTTTGGTCAAAAATGAAAATTTCAAAAGTGCCCCAATTTCTGCTTTAAACTTTAGGTACTATCCCAAAATGTATCACTAAGGTGACAGAAGTTGATTTCGGAGCATAATTTTTGAACAGTAGCTTCAACCGTTTTGTGGCATATGAGAAATTCCCTAAGCCCCGGACCTGTCGATTTTGGTCAAAAATGAAAATTTGAAAAGTGCCCCAATTTCTGCTTTAAAGTTTAGGCACTTTCCCAAAATGTATCACTAAGGTGACAGAAGTTGATTTCGGAGCATCATTTTTGAACAGGAGCTTCAACTGTTTTGTGGCATATGAGAAATTCCCTAAGCCCCGGACCTGTCGATTTTGGTCAAAAATGAAAATTTCAAAAGTGCCCCAATTTCTGCTTTAAAGTTTAGGTACTATCCCAAAATGTATCACTAAGGTGACAGAAGTTGATTTCGGAGCATAATTTTTGAACAGTAGCTTCAACCATTTTGTGGCATATGAGAAATTCCCTAAGCCCCGGACCTGTCGATTTTGGTCAAAAATGAAAATTTCAAAAGTGCCCCAATTTCTGATTTAAACTTTAGGTACTATCCCAAAATGTATCACTAAGGTGACAGAAGTTGATTATGGAGCATAATTTTTGAACAGGAGCTTCAACCGTTTTGTGGCATATGAGAAATTCCCTAAGCCCCGGACCTGTCGATTTTGGTCAAAAATGAAAATTTCAAAAGTGCCCCAATTTCTGCTTTAATCTTTAGGTACTATCCCAAAATGTATCACTAAGGTGACAGAAGTTGATTTCGGAGCATAATTTTTGAACAGTAGCTTCAACCATTTTGTGGCATATGAGAAATTCCCTAAGCCCCGGACCTGTCGATTTTGGTCAAAAATGAAAATTTCAAAAGTGCCCCAATTTCTGCTTTAAAGTTTAGGTACTATCCCAAAATGTATCACTAAGGTGACAGAAGTTGATTTCAGAGCATAATTTTTGAACAGTAGCTTCAACTGTTTTGTGGCATATGATAAATTCCCTAAGCCCCGGACCTGTCGATTTTGGTCAAAAATGAAAATTTCAAAAGTGCCCCAATTTCTGCTTTAAAGTTTAGGTACTTTCCCAAAATGTATCAATAAGGTGACAGAAGTTGATTTCAGAGCATAATTTTTGAACAGTAGCTTCAACCGTTTTGTGGCATATGATAAATTCCCTAAGCCCCGGACCTGTCGATTTTGGTCAAAAATGAAAATTTCAAAAGTGCCCCAATTTCTGCTTTAAACTTTAGGTACTATCCCAAAAATGTATCACTAAGGTGACAGAAGTTGATTTCGGAGCATAAATTTTGAACAGGAGCTTCAACCGTTTTGTGGCATATGAGAAATTCCCTAAGCCCCGGACCTGGCGATTTTGGTCAAAAATGAAAATTTCAAAAGTGCCCCAATTTCTGCTTTAAAGTTTAGGTACTTTCCCAAAATGTATCACTAAGGTGACAGAAGTTGATTTCAGAGCATAATTTTTGAACAGTAGCTTCAACCGTTTTGTGGCATATGAGAAATTCCCTAAGCCCCGGACCTGTCGATTTTGGTCAAAAATGAAAATTTCAAAAGTGCCCCAATTTCTGCTTTAAACTTTAGGTACTATCCCAAAATGTATCACTAAGGTGACAGAAGTTGATTTCGGAGCATAATTTTTGAACAGTAGCTTCAACCGTTTTGTGGCATATGAGAAATTCCCTAAGCCCCGGACCTGTCGATTTTGGTCAAAAATGAAAATTTCAAAAGTGCCCCAATTTCTGCTTTGAACTTTAGGTACTATCCCAAAATGTATCACTAAGGTGACAGAAGTTGATTATGGAGCATAATTTTTGAACAGGAGCTTCAACCGTTTTGTGGCATATGAGAAATTCCCTAAGCCCCGGACCTGTCGATTTTGGTCAAAAATGAAAATTTCAAAAGTGCCCCAATTTCTGCTTTAAACTTTAGGTACTATCCCAAAATGTATCACTAAGGTGACAGAAGTTGATTATGGAGCATAATTTTTGAACAGGAGCTTCAACCGTTTTGTGGCATATGAGAAATTCCCTAAGCCCCGGACCTGTCGATTTTGGTCAAAAATGAAAATTTCAAAAGTGCCCCAATTTCTGCTTTAAACTTTAGGTACTATCCCAAAATGTATCACTAAGGTGACAGAAGTTGATTTCGGAGCATAATTTTTGAACAGTAGCTTCAACCGTTTTGTGGCATATGAGAAATTCCCTAAGCCCCGGACCTGTCGATTTTGGTCAAAAATGAAAATTTCAAAGTGCCCCAATTTCTGCTTTAAAACTTTAGGTACTATCCCAAAATGTATCACTAAGGTGACAGAAGTTGATTTCGGAGCATAATTTTTGAACAGTAGCTTCAACCGTTTTGTGGCATATGAGAAATTCCCTAAGCCCCGGACCTGTCGATTTTGGTCAAAAATGAAAATTTGAAAAGTGCCCCAATTTCTGCTTTAAAGTTTAGGCACTTTCCCAAAATGTATCACTAAGGTGATAGAAGTTGATTTCGGAGCATCATTTTTGAACTGGAGCTTCAACTGTTTTGTGGCATATGAGAAATTCCCTAAGCCCCGGACCTGTCGATTTTGGTCAAAAATGAAAATTTCAAAAGTGCCCCAATTTCTGCTTTAAAGTTTAGGTACTATCCCAAAATGTATCACTAAAGTGACAGAAGTTGATTTCGGAGCATAATTTTTGAACAGTAGGTTCAACCATTTTGTGGCATATGAGAAATTCCCTAAGCCCCGGACCTGTCGATTTTGGTCAAAAATGAAAATTTCAAAAGTGCCCCAATTTCTGATTTAAACTTTAGGTACTATCCCAAAATGTATCACTAAGGTGACAGAAGTTGATTTCGGAGCATAATTTTTGAACAGGAGCTTCAACCGTTTTGTGGCATATGAGAAATTCCCTAAGCCCCGGACCTGTAGATTTTGGTCAAAAATGAAAATTTCAAAAGTGCCCCCAATTTCTGCTTTAAACTTTAGGTACTATCCCAAAATGTATCACTAAGGTGACAGAAGTTGATTTCGGAGCATAATTTTTGAACAGGAGCTTCAACCGTTTTGTGGCATATGAGAAATTCCCTAAGCCCTGGTCCTGTCGATTTTGGTCAAAAATGAAAATTTCAAAAGTGCCCCAATTTCTGCTTTAAAGTTAGGTACTATCCCAAAATGTATCACTAAGGTGACAGAAGTTGATTTCAAGGCATAATTTTTGAACAGGAGCTTCAACCATTTTGTGGCATATGAGAAATTCCCTAAGCCCCGAACCTGTCGATTTTGGTCAAAAATGAAAATTTCAAAAGTGTCCAAATTTCTGCTTTAATTTTTAGGTACTATCCCAAAATGTATCACTAAGGTGACAGAAGTTGATTTCAGAGCATCATTTTTGAACAGTAGCTTCAACCGTTTTGTGGCATATGAGAAATTCCCTAAGCCCCGGACCTGGCGATTTTGGTCAAAAATGAAAATTTCAAAAGTGCCCCAATTTCTGCTTTAAAGTTTAGGTACTTTCCCAAAATGTATCACTAAGGTGACAGAAGTTGATTTCAGAGCATAATTTTTGAACAGTAGCTTCAACCGTTTTGTGGCATATGAGAAATTCCATAAGCCCCGGACCTGTCGATTTTGGTCAAAAATGAAAATTTCAAAAGTGCCCCAATTTCTGCTTTAAACTTTAGGTACTATCCCAAAATTTATCACTAAGGTGACAGAAGTTGAATTCGGAGCATAAATTTTGAACAGGAGCTTCAACTGTTTTGTGGCATATGAGAAATTCCCTAAGCCCCGGACCTGGCGATTTTGGTCAAAAATGAAAATTTCAAAAGTGCCCCAATTTCTGCTTTAAAGTTTAGGTACTTTCCCAAAATGTATCACTAAGGTGACAGAAGTTGATTTCAGAGCATAATTTTTGAACAGTAGCTTCAACCGTTTTGTGGCATATGAGAAATTCCCTAAGCCCCGGACCTGTCGATTTTGGTCAAAAATGAAAATTTCAAAAGTGCCCCAATTTCTGCTTTAAACTTTAGGTACTATCCCAAAATGTATCACTAAGGTGACAGAAGTTGATTTCGGAGCATAATTTTTGAACAGTAGCTTCAACCGTTTTGTGGCATATGAGAAATTCCCTAAGCCCCGGACCTGTCGATTTTGGTCAAAAATGAAAATTTGAAAAGTGCCCCAATTTCTGCTTTAAAGTTTAGGCACTTTCCCAAAATGTATCACTAAGGTGACAGAAGTTGATTTCGGAGCATCATTTTTGAACAGGAGCTTCAACTGTTTTGTGGCATATGAGAAATTCCCTAAGCCCCGGACCTGTCGATTTTGGTCAAAAATGAAAATTTCAAAAGTGCCCCAATTTCTGCTTTAAAGTTTAGGTACTATCCCAAAATGTATCACTAAGGTGACAGAAGTTGATTTCGGAGCATAATTTTTGAACAGTAGCTTCAACCATTTTGTGGCATATGAGAAATTCCCTAAGCCCCGGACCTGTCGATTTTGGTCAAAAATGAAAATTTCAAAAGTGCCCCAATTTCTGATTTAAACTTTAGGTACTATCCCAAAATGTATCACTAAGGTGACAGAAGTTGATTATGGAGCATAATTTTTGAACAGGAGCTTCAACCGTTTTGTGGCATATGAGAAATTCCCTAAGCCCCGGACCTGTCGATTTTGGTCAAAAATGAAAATTTCAAAAGTGCCCCAATTTCTGCTTTAAAGTTTAGGTACTATCCCAAAATGTATCACTAAGGTGACAGAAGTTGATTTCAGAGCATAATTTTTGAACAGTAGCTTCAACTGTTTTGTGGCATATGATAAATTCCCTAAGCCCCGGCCGGACCTGTCGATTTTGGTCAAAAATGAAAATTTCAAAAGTGCCCCAATTTCTGCTTTAAAGTTTAGGTACTTTCCCAAAATGTATCAATAAGGTGACAGAAGTTGATTTCAGAGCATAATTTTTGAACAGTAGCTTCAACCGTTTTGTGGCATATGATAAATTCCCTAAGCCCCGGACCTGTCGATTTTGGTCAAAAATGAAAATTTCAAAAGTGCCCCAATTTCTGCTTTAAACTTTAGGTACTATCCCAAAAATGTATCACTAAGGTGACAGAAGTTGATTTCGGAGCATAAATTTTGAACAGTAGCTTCAACCGTTTTGTGGCATATGAGAAATTCCCTAAGCCCCGGACCTGTCGATTTTGGTCAAAAATGAAAATTTCAAAAGTGCCCCAATTTCTGCTTTAAACTTTAGGTACTATCCCAAAATGTATCACTAAGGTGACAGAAGTTGATTTCGGAGCATAATTTTTGAACAGTAGCTTCAACCGTTTTGTGGCATATGAGAAATTCCCTAAGCCCCGGACCTGTCGATTTTGGTCAAAAATGAAAATTTGAAAAGTGCCCCAATTTCTGCTTTAAAGTTTAGGCACTTTCCCAAAATGTATCACTAAGGTGACAGAAGTTGATTTCGGAGCATCATTTTTGAACAGGAGCTTCAACTGTTTTGTGGCATATGAGAAATTCCCTAAACCCCGGACCTGTCGATTTTGGTCAAAAATGAAAATTTCAAAAGTGCCCCAATTTCTGCTTTAAAGTTTAGGTACTATCCCAAAATGTATCACTAAGGTGACAGAAGTTGATTTCGGAGCATAATTGTTGAACAGTAGCTTCAACCATTTTGTGGCATATGAGAAATTCCCTAAGCCCCGGACCTGTCGATTTTGGTCAAAAATGAAAATTTCAAAAGTGCCCCAATTTCTGATTTAAACTTTAGGTACTATCCCAAAATGTATCACTAAGGTGACAGAAGTTGATTATGGAGCATAATTTTTGAACAGGAGCTTCAACCGTTTTGTGGCATATGAGAAATTCCCTAAGCCCCGGACCTGTCGATTTTGGTCAAAAATGAAAATTTCAAAAGTGCCCCAATTTCTGCTTTAAAGTATAGGAACTATCCCAAAATGTATCACTAAGGTGACAGAAGTTGATTTCGGAGCATAATTTTTGAACAGGAGCTTCAACCGTTTTGTGGCATATGAGAAATTCCCTAAGCCCCGGACCTGTCGATTTTGGTCAAAAATGAAAATTTCTAAAGTGCCCCAATTTCTGCTTTAAAGTATAGGAACTATCCCAAAATGTATCACTAAGGTGACAGAAGTTGATTTCGGAGCATGATTTTTGAACAGGAGCTTCAACCGTTTTGTGGCATATGATAAATTCCCTAAGCCCCGGACCTGTCGATTTTGGTCAAAAATGGAAATTTCAAAAGTGCCCCAATTTCTGCTTTGAACTTTAGGTACTATCCCAAAATGTATCACTAAGGTGACAGAAGTTGATTATGGAGCATAATTTTTGAACAGGAGCTTCAACCGTTTTGTGGCATATGAGAAATTCCCTAAGCCCCGGACCTGTCGATTTTGGTCAAAAATGAAAATTTCAAAAGTGCCCCAATATCTGCTTTAAACTTTAGGTACTATCCCAAAATGTATCACTAAGGTGACAGAAGTTGATTTCGGAGCATAATTTTTGAACAGTAGCTTCAACCGTTTTGTGGCATATGAGAAATTCCCTAAGCCCCGGACCTGTCGATTTTGGTCAAAAATGAAAATTTCAAAAGTGCCCCAATTTCTGATTTAAACTTTAGGTACTATCCCAAAATGTATCACTAAGGTGACAGAAGTTGATTATGGAGCATAATTTTTGAACAGGAGCTTCAACCGTTTTGTGGCATATGAGAAATTCCCTAAGCCCCGGACCTGTCGATTTTGGTCAAAAATGAAAATTTCAAAAGTGCCCCAATTTCTGCTTTAAAGTTTAGGTACTTTCCCAAAATGTATCACTAAGGTGACAGAAGTTGATTTCAGAGCATAATTTTTGAACAGTAGCTTCAACTGTTTTGTGGCATATGATAAATTCCCTAAGCCTAAACCTGTCGATTTTGGTCAAAAATGAAAATTTCAAAAGTGCCCCAATTTCTGCTTTAAAGTTTAGGTACTTTCCCAAAATGTATCACTAAGGTGACAGAAGTTGATTTCAGAGCATAATTTTTGAACAGTAGCTTCAACCGTTTTGTGGCATATGATAAATTCCCTAAGCCCCGGACCTGTCGATTTTGGTCAAAAATGAAAATTTCAAAAGTGCCCCAATTTCTGCTTTAAACTTTAGGTACTATCCCAAAATGTATCACTAAGGTGACAGAAGTTGATTTCGGAGCATAAATTTTGAACAGGAGCTTCAACCGTTTTGTGGCATATGAGAAATTCCCTAAGCCCCGGACCTGGCGATTTTGGTCAAAAATGAAAATTTCAAAAGTGCCCCAATTTCTGCTTTAAAGTTTAGGTACTTTCCCAAAATGTATCACTAAGGTGACAGAAGTTGATTTCAGAGCATAATTTTTGAACAGTAGCTTCAACCGTTTTGTGGCATATGAGAAATTCCCTAAGCCCCGGACCTGTCGATTTTGGTCAAAAATGAAAATTTCAAAAGTGCCCCAATTTCTGCTTTAAACTTTAGGTACTATCCCAAAATGTATCACTAAGGTGACAGAAGTTGATTTCGGAGCATAATTTTTGAACAGTAGCTTCAACCGTTTTGTGGCATATGAGAAATTCCCTAAGCCCCGGACCTGTCGATTTTGGTCAAAAATGAAAATTTGAAAAGTGCCCCAATTTCTGCTTTAAAGTTTAGGCACTTTCCCAAAATGTATCACTAAGGTGACAGAAGTTGATTTCGGAGCATCATTTTTGAACAGGAGCTTCAACTGTTTTGTGGCATATGAGAAATTCCCTAAACCCCGGACCTGTCGATTTTGGTCAAAAATGAAAATTTCAAAAGTGCCCCAATTTCTGCTTTAAAGTTTAGGTACTATCCCAAAATGTATCACTAAGGTGACAGAAGTTGATTTCGGAGCATAATTTTTGAACAGTAGCTTCAACCATTTTGTGGCATATGAGAAATTCCCTAAGCCCCGGACCTGTCGATTTTGGTCAAAAATGAAAATTTCAAAAGTGCCCCAATTTCTGATTTAAACTTTAGGTACTATCCCAAAATGTATCACTAAGGTGACAGAAGTTGATTTCGGAGCATAATTTTTGAACAGGAGCTTCAACCGTTTTGTGGCATATGAGAAATTCCCTAAGCCCCGGACCTGTCGATTTTGGTCAAAAATGAAAATTTCTAAAGTGCCCCAATTTCTGCTTTAAAGTATAGGAACTATCCCAAAATGTATCACTAAGGTGACAGAAGTTGATTTCGGAGCATGATTTTTGAACAGGAGCTTCAACCGTTTTGTGGCATATGATAAATTCCCTAAGCCCCGGACCTGTCGATTTTGGTCAAAAATGAAAATTTCAAAAGTGCCCCAATTTCTGCTTTAAACTTTAGGTACTATCCCAAAATGTATCACTAAGGTGACAGAAGTTGATTATGGAGCATAATTTTTGAACAGGAGCTTCAACCGTTTTTTGGCATATGAGAAATTCCCTAAGCCCCGGACCTGTCGATTTTGGTCAAAAATGAAAATTTCAAAAGTGCCCCAATATCTGCTTTAAACTTTAGGTACTATCCCAAAATGTATCACTAAGGTGACAGAAGTTGATTTCGGAGCATAATTTTTGAACAGTAGCTTCAACCGTTTTGTGGCATATGAGAAATTCCCTAAGCCCCGGACCTGTCGATTTTGGTCAAAAATGAAAATTTCAAAAGTGCCCCAATTTCTGATTTAAACTTTAGGTACTATCCCAAAATGTATCACTAAGGTGACAGAAGTTGATTTCGGAGCATAATTTTTGAACAGGAGCTTCAACCGTTTTGTGGCATATGAGAAATTCCCTAAGCCCCGGACCTGTCGATTTTGGTCAAAAATGAAAATTTCAAAAGTGCCCCAATTTCTGCTTTAAAGTATAGGAACTATCCCAAAATGTATCACTAAGGTGACAGAAGTTGATTTCGGAGCATGATTTTTGAACAGGAGCTTCAACCGTTTTGTGGCATATGATAAATTCCCTAAGCCCCGGACCTGTCGATTTTGGTCAAAAATGAAAATTTCAAAAGTGCCCCAATTTCTGCTTTAAACTTTAGGTACTATCCCAAAATGTATCACTAAGGTGACAGAAGTTGATTATGGAGCATAATTTTTGAACAGGAGCTTCAACCGTTTTGTGGCATATGAGAAATTCCCTAAGCCCCGGACCTGTCGATTTTGGTCAAAAATGAAAATTTCAAAAGTGCCCCAATATCTGCTTTAAACTTTAGGTACTATCCCAAAATGTATCACTAAGGTGACAGAAGTTGATTTCGGAGCATAATTTTTGAACAGTAGCTTCAACCGTTTTGTGGCATATGAGAAATTCCCTAAGCCCCGGACCTGTCGATTTTGGTCAAAAATGAAAATTTCAAAAGTGCCCCAATTTCTGATTTAAACTTTAGGTACTATCCCAAAATGTATCACTAAGGTGACAGAAGTTGATTATGGAGCATAATTTTTGAACAGGAGCTTCAACCGTTTTGTGGCATATGAGAAATTCCCTAAGCCCCGGACCTGTCGATTTTGGTCAAAAATGAAAATTTCAAAAGTGCCCCAATTTCTGCTTTAAAGTATAGGAACTATCCCAAAATGTATCACTAAGGTGACAGAAGTTGATTTCGGAGCATAATTTTTGAACAGGAGCTTCAACCGTTTTATGGCATATGAGAAATTCCCTAAGCCCCGGACCTGTCGATTTTGGTCAAAAATGAAAATTTCAAAAGTGACCCAATTTCTGATTTAAACTTTAGGTACTATCCCAAAATGTATCACGAAGGTGACAGAAGTTGATTTCAGAGCATAATTTTTGAACAGTAGCTTCAACCGTTTTGTGGCATATGAGAAATTCCCTAAGCCCCGGACCTGTAGATTTTGGTCTAAAATGAAAATTTCAAAAGTGCCCCAATTTCTGCTTTAAAGTTTAGGTACTATCCCAAAATGTATCACTAAGGTGACAGAAGTTGATTTCGGAGCATAATTTTTGAACAGTAGCTTCAACCATTTTGTGGCATATGAGAAATTCCCTAAGCCCCGGACCTGTCGATTTTGGTCAAAAATGAAAATTTCAAAAGTGCCCCAATTTCTGCTTTAAAGTTTAGGTACTTTCCCAAAATGTATCACTAAGGTGACAGAAGTTGATTTCAGAGCATAATTTTTGAACAGTAGCTTCAACCGTTTTGTGGCATATGAGAAATTCCCTAAGCCCCAGACCTGTAGATTTTGGTCAAAAATGAAAATTTCAAAAGTGCCCCAATTTCTGCTTTAAACTTTAGGTACTATCCCAAAATGTATCACTAAGGTGACAGAAGTTGATTTCGGAGCATAATTTTTGAACAGGAGCTTCAACCGTTTTGTGGCATATGAGAAATTCCCTAAGCCCCGGACCTGTCGATTTTGGTTAAAAATGAAAATTTCAAAAGTGCCCCAATTTCTGCTTTAAAGTATAGGAACTATCCCAAAATGTATCACTAAGGTGACAGAAGTTGATTTCGGAGCATAATTTTTGAACAGGAGCTTCAACCGTTTTGTGGCATATGAGAAATTCCCTAAGCCCTGGTCCTGTCGATTTTGGTCAAAAATGAAAATTTCAAAAGTGCCCCAATTTCTGCTTTAAAGTTAGGTACTATCCCAAAATGTATCACTAAGGTGACAGAAGTTGATTTCAAGGCATAATTTTTGAACAGGAGCTTCAACCATTTTGTGGCATATGAGAAATTCCCTAAGCCCCGAACCTGTCGATTTTGGTCAAAAATGAAAATTTCAAAAGTGTCCAAATTTCTGCTTTAATTTTTAGGTACTATCCCAAAATGTATCACTAAGGTGACAGAAGTTGATTTCAGAGCATAATTTTTGAACAGTAGCTTCAACCGTTTTGTGGCATATGAGAAATTCCCTAAGCCCCGGACCTGGCGATTTTGGTCAAAAATGAAAATTTCAAAAGTGCCCCAATTTCTGCTTTAAAGTTTAGGTACTTTCCCAAAATGTATCACTAAGGTGACAGAAGTTGATTTCGGAGCATCATTTTTGAACAGGAGATTCAACTGTTTTGTGGCATATGAGAAATTCCCTAAGCCCCGGACCTGTCGATTTTGGTCAAAAATGAAAATTTCAAAAGTGCCCCAATTTCTGCTTTAAAGTTTAGGTACTTTCCCAAAATGTATCACTAAGGTGACAGAAGTTGATTTCGGAGCATCATTTTTGAACAGGAGATTCAACTGTTTTGTGGCATATGAGAAATTCCCTAAGCCCCGGACCTGTCGATTTTGGTCAAAAATGAAAATTTCAAAAGTGCCCCAATTTCTGCCTTAAACTTTAGGTACTATCCCAAAATGTATCACTAAGGTGACAGAAGTTGATTTCGGAGCATAAATTTTGAACAGGAGCTTCAACTGTTTTGTGGCATATGAGAAATTCCCTAAGCCCCGGACCTGGCGATTTTGGTCAAAAATGAAAATTTCAAAAGTGCCCCAATTTCTGCTTTAAAGTTTAGGTACTTTCCCAAAATGTATCACTAAGGTGACAGAAGTTGATTATGGAGCATAATTTTTGAACATGAGCTTCAACCGTTTTGTGGCATATGAGAAATTCCCTAAGCCCCGGACCTGTCGATTTTGGTCAAAAATGAAAATTTGAAAAGTGCCCCAATTTCTGCTTTAAAGTTTAGGCACTTTCCCAAAATGTATCACTAAGGTGACAGAAGTTGATTTCGGAGCATCATTTTTGAACAGGAGATTCAACTGTTTTGTGGCATATGAGAAATTCCCTAAGCCCCGGACCTGTCGATTTTGGTCAAAAATGAAAATTTCAAAAGTGCCCCAATTTCTGCCTTAAACTTTAGGTACTATCCCAAAATGTATCACTAAGGTGACAGAAGTTGATTTCGGAGCATAAATTTTGAACAGGAGCTTCAACTGTTTTGTGGCATATGAGAAATTCCCTAAGCCCCGGACCTGGCGATTTTGGTCAAAAATGAAAATTTCAAAAGTGCCCCAATTTCTGCTTTAAAGTTTAGGTACTTTCCCAAAATGTATCACTAAGGTGACAGAAGTTGATTTCAGAGCATAATTTTTGAACAGTAGCTTCAACCGTTTTGTGGCATATGAGAAATTCCCTAAGCCCCGGACCTGTCGATTTTGGTCAAAAATGAAAATTTGAAAAGTGCCCCAATTTCTGCTTTAAAGTTTAGGCACTTTCCCAAAATGTATCACTAAGGTGACAGAAGTTGATTTCGGAGCATCATTTTTGAACAGGAGCTTCAACTGTTTTGTGGCATATGAGAAATTCCCTAAGCCCCGGACCTGTCGATTTTGGTCAAAAATGAAAATTTCAAAAGTGCCCCAATTTCTGCTTTAAAGTTTAGGTACTATCCCAAAATGTATCACTAAGGTGACAGAAGTTGATTTCAGAGCATAATTTTTGAACAGTAGCTTCAACCGTTTTGTGGCATATGAGAAATTCCATAAGCCCCGGACCTGTCGATTTTGGTCAAAAATGAAAATTTCAAAAGTGCCCCAATTTCTGCTTTAAACTTTAGGTACTATCCCAAAATGTATCACTAAGGTGACAGAAGTTGATTTCAGAGCATAATTTTTGAACAGTAGCTTCAACTGTTTTGTGGCATATGATAAATTCCCTAAGCCCCGGACCTGTCGATTTTGGTCAAAAATGAAAATTTCAAAAGTGCCCCAATTTCTGCTTTAAAGTTTAGGTACTTTCCCAAAATGTATCACTAAGGTGACAGAAGTTGATTTCAGAGCATAATTTTTGAACAGTAGCTTCAACCGTTTTGTGGCATATGAGAAATTCCCTAAGCCCCGGACCTGTCGATTTTGGTCAAAAATGAAAATTTCAAAAGTGCCCCAATTTCTGCTTTAAACTTTAGGTACTATCCCAAAATGTATCACTAAGGTGACAGAAGTTGATTTCGGAGCATAATTTTTGAACAGTAGCTTCAACCGTTTTGTGGCATATGAGAAATTCCCTAAGCCCCGGACCTGTCGATTTTGGTCAAAAATGAAAATTTGAAAAGTGCCCCAATTTCTGCTTTAAAGTTTAGGCACTTTCCCAAAATGTATCACTAAGGTGACAGAAGTTGATTTCGGAGCATCATTTTTGAACAGGAGCTTCAACTGTTTTGTGGCATATGATAAATTCCCTAAGCCCCGGACCTGTCGATTTTGGTCAAAAATGAAAATTTCAAAAGTGCCCCAATTTCTGTTTTAAAGTATAGGAACTATCCCAAAATGTATCACTAAGGTGACAGAAGTTGATTTCGGAGCATAATTTTTGAACAGGAGCTTCAACCATTTTGTGGCATATGAGAAATTCCCTAAGCCCCGGACCTGTTGATTTTGGTCAAAAATGAAAATTTCAAAAGTGCCCCAATTTCTGCTTTAAAGTATAGGAACTATCCCAAAATGTATCACTAAGGTGACAGAAGTTGATTTCGGAGCATAATTTTTGAACAGGAGCTTCAAACGTTTTGTGGCATATGAGAAATTCCCTAAGCCCCGGACCTGTCGATTTTGGTCAAAAATGAAAATTTCAAAAGTGCCCCAATTTCTGATTTAAACTTTAGGTACTATCCCAAAATGTATCACTAAGGTGACAGAAGTTGATTATGGAGCATAATTTTTGAACAGGAGCTTCAACCGTTTTGTGGCATATGAGAAATTCCCTAAGCCCCGGACCTGTCGATTTTGGTCAAAAATGAAAATTTCAAAAGTGCCCCAATTTCTGCTTTAAAGTATAGGAACTATCCCAAAATGTATCACTAAGGTGACAGAAGTTGATTTCGGAGCATAATTTTTGAACAGGAGCTTCAACCGTTTTGTGGCATATGAGAAATTCCCTAAGCCCCGGACCTGTCGATTTTGGTCAAAAATGAAAATTTCAAAAGTGCCCCAATTTCTGCTTTAAACTTTAGGTACTATCCCAAAATGTATCACTAAGGTGACAGAAGTTGATTTCGGAGCATAATTTTTGAACAGTAGCTTCAACCGTTTTGTGGCATATGAGAAATTCCCTAAGCCCCGGACCTGTCGATTTTGGTCAAAAATGAAAATTTCAAAAGTGCCCCAATTTCTGCTTTAAAGTTTAGGTACTATCCCAAAATGTATCACTAAGGTGACAGAAGTTGATTTCGGAGCATAATTTTTGAACAGTAGCTTCAACCATTTTGTGGCATATGAGAAATTCCCTAAGCCCCGGACCTGTCGATTTTGGTCAAAAATGAAAATTTCAAAAGTGCCCCAATTTCTGATTTAAACTTTAGGTACTATCCCAAAATGTATCACTAAGGTGACAGAAGTTGATTATGGAGCATAATTTTTGAACAGGAGCTTCAACCGTTTTGTGGCATATGAGAAATTCCCTAAGCCCCGGACCTGTCGATTTTGGTCAAAAATGAAAATTTCAAAAGTGCCCCAATTTCTGCTTTAAACTTTAGGTACTATCCCAAAATGTATCACTAAGGTGACAGAAGTTGATTTCAGAGCATAATTTTTGAACAGTAGCTTCAACCGTTTTGTGGCATATGATAAATTCCCTAAGCCCCGGACCTGTCGATTTTGGTCAAAAATGAAAATTTCAAAAGTGCCCCAATTTCTGCTTTAAAGTATAGGAACTATCCCAAAATGTATCACTAAGGTGACAGAAGTTGATTTCGGAGCATAATTTTTGAACAGGAGCTTCAACCATTTTGTGGCATATGAGAAATTCCCTAAGCCCCGGACCTGTCGATTTTGGTCAAAAATGAAAATTTCAAAAGTGCCCCAATTTCTGCTTTAAAGTATAGGAACTATCCCAAAATGTATCACTAAGGTGACAGAAGTTGATTTCGGAGCATAATTTTTGAACAGGAGCTTCAAACGTTTTGTGGCATATGATAAATTCCCTAAGCCCCGGACCTGTCGATTTTGGTCAAAAATGAAAATTTCAAAAGTGCCCCAATTTCTGCTTTAAACTTTAGGTACTATCCCAAAATGTATCACTAAGGTGACAGAAGTTGATTTCGGAGCATAAATTTTGAACAGGAGCTTCAACCGTTTTGTGGCATATGAGAAATTCCCTAAGCCCCGGACCTGTCGATTTTGGTCAAAAATGAAAATTTCAAAAGTGCCCCAATTTCAGCTTTAAACTTTAGGTACTATCCCAAAATGTATCACTAAGGTGACAGAAGTTGATTTCGGAGCATAATTTTTGAACAGTAGCTTCAACCGTTTTGTGGCATATGAGAAATTCCCTAAGCCCCGGACCTGTCGATTTTGGTCAAAAATGAAAATTTGAAAAGTGCCCCAATTTCTGCTTTAAAGTTTAGGCACTTTCCCAAAATGTATCACTAAGGTGACAGAAGTTGATTTCGGAGCATCATTTTTGAACAGGAGCTTCAACTGTTTTGTGGCATATGAGAAATTCCCTAAGCCCCGGACCTGTCGATTTTGGTCAAAAATGAAAATTTCAAAAGTGCCCCAATTTCTGCTTTAAACTTTAGGTACTATCCCAAAATGTATCACTAAGGTGACAGAAGTTGATTTCAGAGCATAATTTTTGAACAGTAGCTTCAACCGTTTTGTGGCATATGATAAATTCCCTAAGCCCCGGACCTGTCGATTTTGGTCAAAAATGAAAATTTCAAAAGTGCCCCAATTTCTGCTTTAAAGTATAGGAACTATCCCAAAATGTATCACTAAGGTGACAGAAGTTGATTTCGGAGCATAATTTTTGAACAGGAGCTTCAACCATTTTGTGGCATATGAGAAATTCCCTAAGCCCCGGACCTGTCGATTTTGGTCAAAAATGAAAATTTCAAAAGTGCCCCAATTTCTGCTTTAAAGTATAGGAACTATCCCAAAATGTATCACTAAGGTGACAGAAGTTGATTTCGGAGCATAATTTTTGAACAGGAGCTTCAAACGTTTTGTGGCATATGAGAAATTCCCTAAGCCCCGGACCTGTCGATTTTGGTCAAAAATGAAAATTTCAAAAGTGCCCCAATTTCTGCTTTAAACTTTAGGTACTATCCCAAAATGTATCACTAAGGTGACAGAAGTTGATTATGGAGCATAATTTTTGAACAGGAGCTTCAACCGTTTTGTGGCATATGAGAAATTCCCTAAGCCCCGGACCTGTCGATTTTGGTCAAAAATGAAAATTTCAAAAGTGCCCCAATTTCTGCTTTAAACTTTAGGTACTATCCCAAAATGTATCACTAAGGTGACAGAAGTTGATTTCAGAGCATAATTTTTGAACAGTAGCTTCAACCGTTTTGTGGCATATGATAAATTCCCTAAGCCCCGGACCTGTCGATTTTGGTCAAAAATGAAAATTTCAAAAGTGCCCCAATTTCTGCTTTAAACTTTAGGTACTATCCCAAAATGTATCACTAAGGTGACAGAAGTTGATTTCGGAGCATAAATTTTGAACAGGAGCTTCAACCGTTTTGTGGCATATGAGAAATTCCCTAAGCCCCGGACCTGTCGATTTTGGTCAAAAATGAAAATTTCAAAAGTGCCCCAATTTCAGCTTTAAACTTTAGGTACTATCCCAAAATGTATCACTAAGGTGACAGAAGTTGATTTCGGAGCATAATTTTTGAACAGTAGCTTCAACCGTTTTGTGGCATATGAGAAATTCCCTAAGCCTCGGACCTGTCGATTTTGGTCAAAAATGAAAATTTGAAAAGTGCCCCAATTTCTGCTTTAAAGTTTAGGCACTTTCCCAAAATGTATCACTAAGGTGACAGAAGTTGATTTCGGAGCATCATTTTTGAACAGGAGCTTCAACTGTTTTGTGGCATATGAGAAATTCCCTAAGCCCCGGACCTGTCGATTTTGGTCAAAAATGAAAATTTCAAAAGTGCCCCAATTTCTGCTTTAAAGTTTAGGTACTATCCCAAAATGTATCACTAAGGTGACAGAAGTTGATTTCGGAGCATAATTTTTGAACAGGAGCTTCAACCATTTTGTGGCATATGAGAAATTCCCTAAGCCCCGGACCTGTCGATTTTGGTCAAAAATGAAAATTTCAAAAGTGCCCCAATTTCTGCTTTAAAGTTTAGGTACTATCCCAAAATGTATCACTAAGGTGACAGAAGTTGATTTCAGAGCATCATTTTTGAACAGTAGCTTCAATTGTTTTGTGGCATATGATAAATTCCCTAAGCCCCGGACCTGTCGATTTTGGTCAAAAATGAAAATTTCAAAAGTGCCATCAACTTCTGTCACCTTAGTGATACATTTTGGGAAAGTACCTAAACTTTAAAGCAGAAATTGGGGCACTTTTGAAATTTTCATTTTTGACCAAAATCGATTTCTGCTTTAAAGTTTAGGTACTTTCCCAAAATGTATCACTAAGGTGACAGAAGTTGATTTCAGAGCATAATTTTTGAACAGTAGCTTCAACTGTTTTGTGGCATATGAGAAATTCCCTAAGCCCCGGACCTGTCGATTTTGGTCAAAAATGAAAATTTCAAAAGTGCCCCAATTTCTGCTTTAAAGTATAGGAACTATCCCAAAATGTAACACTAAGGTGACAGAAGTTGATTTCGAAGCATACATTTTGAACAGGAGCTTCAACTGTTTTGTGGCATATGAGAAATTCCCTAAGCCCCGGACCAGGTGATTTTGGTCAAAAATGAAAATTTCAAAAGTGCCCCAATTTCTGCTTTAAAGTTTAGGTACTTTCCCAAAATGTATCACTAAGGTGACAGAAGTTGATTTCAGAGCATAATTTTTGAACAGTAGCTTCAACCGTTTTGTGGCATATGAGAAATTCCCTAAGCCCCGGACCTGTCGATTTTGGTCAAAAATGAAAATTTCAAAAGTGCCCCAATTTCTGCTTTAAAGTTTAGGTACTTTCCCAAAATGTATCACTAAGGTGACAGAAGTTGATTTCGGAGCATAATTTTTGAACAGTAGCTTCAACCGTTTTGTGGCATATGAGAAATTCCCTAAGCCCCGGACCTGTCAATTTTGGTCAAAAATGAAAATTTCAAAAGTGCCCCAATTTCTGCTTTAAACTTTAGGTACTTTCCCAAAATGTATCACTAATGTGACAGAAGTTGATTTCGGAGCATAATTTTTGAACAGGAGCTTCAACTGTTTTGTGGCATATGAGAAATTCCCTAAGCCCCGGACCTGTCGATTTTGGTCAAAAATGAAAATTTCAAAAGTGCCCCAATTTCTGCTTTAAAGTTTAGGTACTATCCCAAAATGTATCACTAAGGTGACAGAAGTTGATTTCGGAGCATAATTTTTGAACAGGAGCTTCAACTGTTTTGTGGCATATGAGAAATTCCCTAAGCCCCGGACCTGTCGATTTTGGTCAAAAATGAAAATTTCAAAAGTGCCCCAATTTCTGCTTTAAAGTTTAGGTACTATCCCAAAATGTATCACTAAGGTGACAGAAGTTGATTTCAGAGCATAATTTTTGAACAGTAGCTTCAACTGTTTTGTGGCATATGATAAATTCCCTAAGCCCCGGACCTGTCGATTTTGGTCAAAAATGAAAATTTCAAAAGTGCCCCAATTTCTGCTTTAAAGTTTAGTTACTATCCCAAAATGTATCACTAAGGTGACAGAAGTTGATTATGGAGCATAATTTTTGAACAGGAGCTTCAACTGTTTTGTGGCATATGAGAAATTCCCTAAGCCCCGGACCTGTCGATTTTGGTCTAAAATGAAAATTTCAAAAGTGCCCCAATTTCTGCTTTAAACTTTAGGTACTATCCCAAAATGTATCACTAAGGTGACAGAAGTTGATTTCGGAGCATAATTTTTGAACAGGAGCTTCAACTGTTTTGTGGCATATGAGAAATTCCCTAAGCCCCGGACCTGTCGATTTTGGTCAAAAATGAAAATTTCAAAAGTGCCCCAATTTCTGCTTTAAAGTATAGGAACTATCCCAAAATGTAACACTAAGGTGACAGAAGTTGATTTCGAAGCATAAATTTTGAACAGGAGCTTCAACTGTTTTGTGGCATATGAGAAATTCCCTAAGCCCCGGACCAGGTGATTTTGGTCAAAAATGAAAATTTCAAAAGTGCCCCAATTTCTGCTTTAAAGTTTAGGTACTTTCCCAAAATGTATCACTAAGGTGACAGAAGTTGATTTCAGAGCATAATTTTTGAACAGTAGCTTCAACCGTTTTGTGGCATATGAGAAATTCCCTAAGCCCCGGACCTGTCGATTTTGGTCAAAAATGAAAATTTCAAAAGTGCCCCAATTTCTGCTTTAAAGTTTAGGTACTTTCCCAAAATGTATCACTAAGGTGACAGAAGTTGATTTCGGAGCATAATTTTTGAACAGTAGCTTCAACCGTTTTGTGGCATATGAGAAATTCCCTAAGCCCCGGACCTGTCAATTTTGGTCAAAAATGAAAATTTCAAAAGTGCCCCAATTTCTGCTTTAAACTTTAGGTACTATCCCAAAATGTATCACTAAGGTGACAGAAGTTGATTTCGGAGCATAATTTTTGAACAGGAGCTTCAACTGTTTTGTGGCATATGAGAAATTCCCTAAGCCCCGGACCTGTCGATTTTGGTCAAAAATGAAAATTTCAAAAGTGCCCCAATTTCTGCTTTAAAGTTTAGGTACTATCCCAAAATGTATCACTAAGGTGACAGAAGTTGATTTCGGAGCATAATTTTTGAACAGGAGCTTCAACTGTTTTGTGGCATATGAGAAATTCCCTAAGCCCCGGACCTGTCGATTTTGGTCAAAAATGAAAATTTCAAAAGTGCCCCAATTTCTGCTTTAAACTTTAGGTACTATCCCAAAATGTATCACTAAGGTGACAGAAGTTGTTTTCTTAGCATAATTTTTGAACAGGAGCTTCAACTGTTTTGTGGCATATGAGAAATTCCCTAAGCCCCGGACCTGTCGATTTTGGTCAAAAATGAAAATTTCAAAAGTGCCCCAATTTCTGCTTTAAAGTTTAGGTACTATCCCAAAATGTATCACTAAGGTGACAGAAGTTGATTTCAGAGCATAATTATTGAACAGTAGCTTCAACCGTTTTGTGGCATATGAGAAATTCCCTAAGCCCCGGACCTGTCGATTTTGGTCAAAAATGAAAATTTCAAAAGTGCCCCAATTTCTGCTTTAAAGTTTAGTTACTATCCCAAAATGTATCACTAAGGTGACAGAAGTTGATTTCGGAGCATAATTTTTGAACAGGAGCTTCAACTGTTTTGTGGCATATGAGAAATTCCCTAAGCCCCGGACCTGTCGATTTTGGTCAAAAATGAAAATTTCAAAAGTGCCCCAATTTCTGCTTTAAAGTTTAGGTACTATCCCAAAATGTATCACTAAGGTGACAGAAGTTGATTTTGGAGCATAATTTTTGAACAGGAGCTTCAACCGTTTTGTGGCATATGAGAAATTCCCTAAGCCCCGGACCTGTCGATTTTGGTCAAAAATGAAAATTTCAAAAGTGCCCCAATTTCTGCTTTAAACTTTAGGTACTATCCCAAAATGTATCACTAAGGTGACAGAAGTTGATTTCGGAGCATAATTTTTGAACAGGAGCTTCAACTGTTTTGTGGCATATGAGAAATTCCCTAAGCCCCGGACCTGTCGATTTTGGTCAAAAATGAAAATTTCAAAAGTGCCCCAATTTCTGCTTTAAACTTTAGGTACTATCCCAAAATGTATCACTAAGGTGACAGAAGTTGATTTCGGAGCATAAATTTTGAACAGTAGCTTCAACCGTTTTGTGGCATATGAGAAATTCCCTAAGCCCCGGACCTGTCGATTTTGGTCAAAAATGAAAATTTCAAAAGTGCCCCAATTTCTGCTTTAAACTTTAGGTACTATCCCAAAATGTATCACTAAGGTGACAGAAGTTGATTTCGGAGCATAAATTTTGAACAGGAGCTTCAACCGTTTTGTGGCATATGAGAAATTCCCTAAGCCCCGGACCTGTCGATTTTGGTCAAAAATGAAAATTTCAAAAGTGCCCCAATTTCAGCTTTAAACTTTAGGTACTATCCCAAAATGTATCACTAAGGTGACAGAAGTTGATTTCGGAGCATAATTTTTGAACAGTAGCTTCAACCGTTTTGTGGCATATGAGAAATTCCCTAAGCCCCGGACCTGTCGATTTTGGTCAAAAATGAAAATTTGAAAAGTGCCCCAATTTCTGCTTTAAAGTTTAGGCACTTTCCCAAAATGTATCACTAAGGTGACAGAAGTTGATTTCGGAGCATCATTTTTGAACAGGAGCTTCAACTGTTTTGTGGCATATGAGAAATTCCCTAAGCCCCGGACCTGTCGATTTTGGTCAAAAATGAAAATTTCAAAAGTGCCCCAATTTCTGATTTAAACTTTAGGTACTATCCCAAAATGTATCACTAAGGTGACAGAAGTTGATTATGGAGCATAATTTTTGAACAGGAGCTTCAACCGTTTTGTGGCATATGAGAAATTCCCTAAGCCCCGGACCTGTCGATTTTGGTCAAAAATGAAAATTTCAAAAGTGCCCCAATTTCTGCTTTAAAGTATAGGAACTATCCCAAAATGTATCACTAAGGTGACAGAAGTTGATTTCGGAGCATAATTTTTGAACAGGAGCTTCAACCGTTTTGTGGCATATGAGAAATTCCCTAAGCCCCGGACCTGTCGATTTTGGTCAAAAATGAAAATTTCAAAAGTGCCCCAATTTCTGCTTTAAACTTTAGGTACTATCCCAAAATGTATCACTAAGGTGACAGAAGTTGATTTCGGAGCATAATTTTTGAACAGTAGCTTCAACCGTTTTGTGGCATATGAGAAATTCCCTAAGCCCCGGACCTGTCGATTTTGGTCAAAAATGAAAATTTCAAAAGTGCCCCAATTTCTGCTTTAAAGTTTAGGTACTATCCCAAAATGTATCACTAAGGTGACAGAAGTTGATTTCGGAGCATAATTTTTGAACAGTAGCTTCAACCATTTTGTGGCATATGAGAAATTCCCTAAGCCCCGGACCTGTCGATTTTGGTCAAAAATGAAAATTTCAAAAGTGCCCCAATTTCTGCTTTAAAGTATAGGAACTATCCCAAAATGTATCACTAAGGTGACAGAAGTTGATTTCGGAGCATGATTTTTGAACAGGAGCTTCAACCGTTTTGTGGCATATGAGAAATTCCCTAAGCCCCGGACCTGTCGATTTTGGTCAAAAATGAAAATTTCAAAAGTGCCCCAATTTCTGCTTTAAAGTATAGGAACTATCCCAAAATGTATCACTAAGGTGACAGAAGTTGATTTCGGAGCATAATTTTTGAACAGGAGCTTCAAACGTTTTGTGGCATATGAGAAATTCCCTAAGCCCCGGACCTGTCGATTTTGGTCAAAAATGAAAATTTCAAAAGTGCCCCAATTTCTGCTTTAAACTTTAGGTACTATCCCAAAATGTATCACTAAGGTGACAGAAGTTGATTATGGAGCATAATTTTTGAACAGGAGCTTCAACCGTTTTGTGGCATATGAGAAATTCCCTAAGCCCCGGACCTGTCGATTTTGGTCAAAAATGAAAATTTCAAAAGTGCCCCAATTTCTGCTTTAAACTTTAGGTACTATCCCAAAATGTATCACTAAGGTGACAGAAGTTGATTTCAGAGCATAATTTTTGAACAGTAGCTTCAACCGTTTTGTGGCATATGATAAATTCCCTAAGCCCCGGACCTGTCGATTTTGGTCAAAAATGAAAATTTCAAAAGTGCCCCAATTTCTGCTTTAAAGTATAGGAACTATCCCAAAATGTATCACTAAGGTGACAGAAGTTGATTTCGGAGCATAATTTTTGAACAGGAGCTTCAACCATTTTGTGGCATATGAGAAATTCCCTAAGCCCCGGACCTGTCGATTTTGGTCAAAAATGAAAATTTCAAAAGTGCCCCAATTTCTGCTTTAAAGTATAGGAACTATCCCAAAATGTATCACTAAGGTGACAGAAGTTGATTTCGGAGCATAATTTTTGAACAGGAGCTTCAAACGTTTTGTGGCATATGAGAAATTCCCTAAGCCCCGGACCTGTCGATTTTGGTCAAAAATGAAAATTTCAAAAGTGCCCCAATTTCTGCTTTAAAGTATAGGAACTATCCCAAAATGTATCACTAAGGTGACAGAAGTTGATTTCGGAGCTTAATTTTTGAACAGGAGCTTCAACCGTTTTGTGGCATATGAGAAATTCCCTAAGCCCCGGACCTGTCGATTTTGGTCAAAAATGAAAATTTCTAAAGTGCCCCAATTTCTGCTTTAAAGTATAGGAACTATCCCAAAATGTATCACTAAGGTGACAGAAGTTGATTTCGGAGCATGATTTTTGAACAGGAGCTTCAACCGTTTTGTGGCATATGATAAATTCCCTAAGCCCCGGACCTGTCGATTTTGGTCAAAAATGAAAATTTCAAAAGTGCCCCAATTTCTGCTTTAAAGTATAGGAACTATCCCAAAATGTATCACTAAGGTGACAGAAGTTGATTTCGGAGCATAATTTTTGAACAGGAGCTTCAAACGTTTTGTGGCATATGAGAAATTCCCTAAGCCCCGGACCTGTCGATTTTGGTCAAAAATGAAAATTTCAAAAGTGCCCCAATTTCTGCTTTAAACTTTAGGTACTATCCCAAAATGTATCACTAAGGTGACAGAAGTTGATTTCAGAGCATAATTTTTGAACAGTAGCTTCAACCGTTTTGTGGCATATGATAAATTCCCTAAGCCCCGGACCTGTCGATTTTGGTCAAAAATGAAAATTTCAAAAGTGCCCCAATTTCTGCTTTAAAGTATAGGAACTATCCCAAAATGTATCACTAAGGTGACAGAAGTTGATTTCGGAGCATAATTTTTGAACAGGAGCTTCAACCATTTTGTGGCATATGAGAAATTCCCTAAGCCCCGGACCTGTCGATTTTGGTCAAAAATGAAAATTTCAAAAGTGCCCCAATTTCTGCTTTAAAGTATAGGAACTATCCCAAAATGTATCACTAAGGTGACAGAAGTTGATTTCGGAGCTTAATTTTTGAACAGGAGCTTCAACCGTTTTGTGGCATATGAGAAATTCCCTAAGCCCCGGACCTGTCGATTTTGGTCAAAAATGAAAATTTCTAAAGTGCCCCAATTTCTGCTTTAAAGTATAGGAACTATCCCAAAATGTATCACTAAGGTGACAGAAGTTGATTTCGGAGCATGATTTTTGAACAGGAGCTTCAACCGTTTTGTGGCATATGATAAATTCCCTAAGCCCCGGACCTGTCGATTTTGGTCAAAAATGAAAATTTCAAAAGTGCCCCAATTTCTGCTTTAAAGTATAGGAACTATCCCAAAATGTATCACTAAGGTGACAGAAGTTGATTTCGGAGCATAATTTTTGAACAGGAGCTTCAAACGTTTTGTGGCATATGAGAAAT